>NC_087220.1:50688026-50744998 GCF_015104395.2 Macrobrachium nipponense
TTATTATTTATTTTTTTTTTGTCTCTATCACAGTCCTCCAATTCGACTGGGTGGTATTTATAGTGTGGGGTTCCGGGTTGCATCCTGCCCCCACCCCCTTAGGAGACCATCACTCTTCTTACTATGTGTGCCGTTCTAGGATCACATCTTCTGCATGAGTCCTGGAGCTACTTCACCTCTAGTTTTTTCTAGATTCCTTTTCAGGGATCTTGGGATCGTGCCCTAGTGCTCCTATGATTATGGGTACGATTTCCACTGGGCATATCCCATATCCTTCTTATTTCTATTTTCAGATCTTGATACTTATCCATTTTTTCCCTCTCTTTCTCTTCAACTCTGGTGTCCCATGGTATTGCGACATCAATGAGTGATACTTCTTCCATTGACTTTGTCAATCAACGTCACGTCTGGTCTGTTTGCACGTATCACCCTATCCGTTCTGATACCATAGTCCCATGAGGATCTTTGCCTGATCGTTTTCTATCACTCCCTCAGGTTGGTGCTCGTACCACTTATTACTGCAAGGGTAGCTGATGTTTCTTGCACAGGCGGTCCCAGTGGGAGGGCTTTTTGCCACTGAATCATGCCTCTTTTTGTACTGGTTCTGTGCAAGTGCCGGGCATTCACTTGCTATGTGGTTTATGGTTTCATTTTTCGTATTGCACTTCCTACATATGGGAGAGATGTTATTTCCGTCTATCGTACTTTGAACATATCTGGTTCTTAGGGCCTGATCTTGTGCCGCTGTTATCATTCCTTCAGTTTCCTTCTTTAGCTCTCCCCTCTGTAGCCATTGCCAATTGTCATCGCTGGCTAGTTCTTAGTCTGTCTCATGTATTGTCCGTGCATTGGTTTGTTGTGCCAGTCCTCAGTTTCTTTCTGCTTTCTCCTGTCTCTGTATATTTCTGGGTCTTCGTCTACTTTTATTAGTCCTTCTTCCCATGCACTCTTTAGCCACTCGTCTTCACTGGTTTTTAGATATTGCCCCAGTGCTCTGTTTTCGATGTTAACGCAGTCCTCTATACTTAGTAGTCCTCTCCCTCCTTCCTTTCGTGTTATGTATAGTCTGTCCGTATTTGCTCTTGGGTGTAGTGCTTTGTGTATTGTCATATGTTTCCTGGTTTTCTGATCTATGCTGCGGAGTTCTGCCTTCGTCCATTCGACTATTCCTGCGCTGTATCTGATTACTGGCACTGCCCATGTGTTTATGGCTTTTATCATATTTCCGGCGTTGAGTTTTGACTGAGTATCGCCTTGAGTCTCTGCATATATTCTTTCTGATCGTGTCCTTCATCTCTTGGTGTTTTATATCTCCTCCTTCCATTATTCCCAGGTATTTGTATCCTGTCTCATCTATGTGTTTGATGTTGCTCCCAATCTGGTAGTCTTTATCCCTTCATTCTTCGTTACTTTGCCTTTTGTATGTTGGACTAAGGCGCATTTTTTTACTATTCCAAACTCCATCCTGATGTCCCCAGATACAATTCTTACAGTTCTGGAATTATGGGTATCTATTTCCTTGATGCTCTTACCATACAGCTTGATGTCGTCCATGAACATCAGATGGTTGATTCGTTGCCTCCTTTTCTTGAGTTGGTACCCGGCATCCATCTTCTGTAGTACTTTTGTCATGGGAATCATGGCTACTACGAAGAGTAGTGGGGACAGTGAGTCGCCCTGGAAGATCCCTCTCCTGATATTAACCTCTGCTAGTCTTATTCCAGAGCTTGTAAGTATTGTATTCCAGTTGCGCATTGTATGTTTGAGGAAGCTGATGGTATTTTTCCTCTGCCCCATATATTTTTCAGGCATTCTGATTAGCCATAGTGTGTGGTATCATGTCGAAGGCTTTCTTATAGTCTATCCATGCCATGCTTAGGTTGGTTTTTCCTTCTCCTACTGTTCTTCATTACCATTTTGTCTATCAGGAGCTGGTCTTTTGTGCCCCTACACTTCCTTCTGCAGCCTTTCTGTTGAGGGGGATGGTGTTTGTCTCCTCTAGGTAGTTGTATAGCCTTTCACTGATGATACCTGTTAGTAACTTCCACATTATTGGTAGGCAGGTGATAGGCCTGTAGTTACTGGCTATATTTCCCTTACTCTTGTCTTTTTGTACTAAGGATGTTCTTCCTGTGGTCATCCATTTGGTGCTTGGTGATTTGAGATACAATGCTGGAGTTGTTCTGACTATTCGTGGGTGTAGGGCCTTGAAGTTTTTGAGCCAGTATCCATGGACTTCATCGGGACCTGGGGCTTTCCAGTTTGGCATTTTCTTTAGTTGGTGTCTGACTGTGTCTGTCGTGAATGTCTGTGAATCTTTGTTTTATTCTCCCTGTTTCTTCTTCCTTGACTTCCTGGAGCCATGTTGCATGTTTGTTGTGTGATACCGGATTGCTCCATATGTTTTCCCAGAGTCTCTTACTTGGTTCGGCTTCAGGAATTTCTGGGTGGTTGTCTTCCCCTCTTAGTTGGCTGTATAGTCTTTTCTGGTTGGTTCCGAATAGTTTGTTCTGTTGGTATCCCTTATTCCTGTTCATGTACCGTTGGATCTTATGTGCTTTGGCCTTAAGCCTCTGTTTTACATCTTCTATGGTGCTGTTTAGTCCCCTCTCTTGTAATTTGGTATTTCTCGTTGAGTTCCTCCCTTGTTTTCTTGCTTCTTAGCCTTTTTTTTCTGCCATCTCTTTCAGTTTACTCAAGTCAGATCTCATCACCATGATTTGCTTTTCCAGGCGCCTTTTCCAAGGAGGTTGCTGTTTTGGTTTCTGTTGGGTTGGTTGTGCTGGTGGTGTTGGTGTTCGAATCCCCATCAGTTCTGCTACTAATCTTGCTCCTGCATATGTCAAGTTATTTGTTTCTGTGATACTGGTGGTCTGTATTATGCCCATTATTTCATTGACCTCACTTGTTTTCTCCCTTAATTCTTGGTTGTTGTAGGCTTTCATGGAGGGGATCTTTGTTCTCTCTGTATCTGGCTCCATCCATTGTCTGATCTTTTCTACCCATTCCGACCTCTCTGTTACTTCGTCGGTGTTTCTTCGTGTGTCGTTGTTTGATACCTCATCCTCCCTGTCGTCTTCTGTGGCATCGTCTCTCAGTTCGTCTTCGTGTAATTCGTTGTCGTGAGACATTTCCCTTTCCAGTTCTTCTCTTTCTGTTGGGGAGAGCCAGTTCTTTTTCTTTATGTTCCTTACTTGGTCTGCCAGCCTCTGCTCTGATTGGGGGGTGTTATTCCTCTCATTCCAGATGTTGACCAATCTTCTTCTATATCCCTCTCTCGTCGGGTTGCTTTCTGATGTAGCATCTCCATATTTCCTTATTTTCTTCTATTGTCCATTTCTCCTTCCTTTTTTGCCTCTGTAGCTTCCAATCTCAGGCTGTTGATTATTGTCGTTGTGGTGATCAGTTGCTGGATGACGACCTCCAAGTACCTGACCGTCTTCCCCTTCAATTGGGTTGAATACCTGGTTGCCGGACGAAGCTCCTCTGCCAGAGGTTCCATTTACGTCGTTGTCGTTTATTCCTTCATTTCTTTCCATCATTGCTGAGTTTTGCTATTTAACCCATAGCTGGACCCTACCCCATCAGGGATAGGTACTCATTTACAGCTGAGTAGACTGAGGAAATTATGGTAAAGATCCTTTCCCCCAAGGAATCAACGCCGAGGAGAGCGGTCACCCATCCAACTACTGACCAGCCCCAATGTTGCTTAACTTGACTTAAGTCTATTGACGACCTAACCCACTCCTCCACGGCGCCACACATTATTATTATTATTATTATTATATTATTATTATTATTAAATTCAGAAGATGAACCCTTGTACCACCTATTTCAAAGTGAAGATTTAGGTCAAATTACGCATTAAAACATCACGAAAAAAAAGACAAAAGCCTCTACCAACAAAATGAATTCTATCTTCGAATGAAGGACACCTCTCCTCCACTTCAGACATCAGTGTTTATAAATGCGCACCTCTCCGGCAGACAGGAATACCGTCGGACCAGTAAAAAAAAAAAAAAAAAAAAAAAAAAGAGGATCACCTTGCGGAGCTGCGAACTGATCCGGACCCGTTACGTAACCCTCGAAATCTAGTCCAGTATCAGATCTCCCTCCTTTTCCGGACAGTCGCACCTGACGTAAGATCGCACCCCCCCCCCCCCCCCCCCCAACACCTGCTGTGGTTGCTGGGACAGGAGGGATGAGTTCCTCTCTCTCTCTCTCTCTCTCTCTCTCTCTCTGCATATATATATATATATATATATATATATATATATATATATATATATACATATATAATATATATATAATATATATATATATATATATATATATATATATATATATGTTACGTTAAAGTGTATGGAGATATGTACTTTCGTACAAATAGAATTAATCTCTCTCTCTCTCTCTCACAGGATAGAATAAGAAACTTGACTTTATTCCATGCCAAAACATATCGGTATATACAGATATCTGCATGTGTGTGTACATGGATACCAAACCATATTTTTTTTAAATCAAGGAACCCATGTGCATACGTACAAGCGCAAATATCTCTATATGCTATATACTTCACATAACACGAGAGCAATAAAACTAAAAGATTACACAAGACTATTTATCACCCATAAGTAATATCCTAAGAATTCTCGCGAAAACGTCATAATGATACATCGCTTCGATTCCCCGATACCTCGGGGATTTCATAATGATTCTCCAGGTTCGTGTTCCGGGGTGGTACTACGGGTGCTATTACGGCAACATTAGGAGATGATGAATGTCGTCGAATGCTTTCTGCTTTTACGCTTTTGTGCATTTGAATCCAGGTAAAAAAAAAGTCACAAGAACAAAGCAACTGGAAAAAAGTCACATTAATCTTTGCTAGTAGATAGGCCACACAAGGGTTTTAACCCGGTATATATATCCACCTTTGCAGAGGCGTGCTTAGTGCTAACCCGTTGGGGATGACCGTGAAAACATTAAAACAAAAGACTGTAAATCGTTGTGACTTTTTCTGACTGTGACTTTTATTACCTACCACCGTGTACTTATAAATGACCTCTCAACATTATGATTTCATCATTCTTTGGATACGGTCATCTCGACAACTGAATAAATGAATAAAAATGATGGCATGAAAGATCTCTGAGCTTTCAGAATAAAAAATGAAAAGGGAAGGGTTATACCTCTACTCCACTCTACTCCATTTTGAAAAGGAGGTTAGTCTGTGTGATGCGTACAAGGAAGTGGAATGGCCAACTGGGACTAGTACTACTTTCCCTCTCTCTCTCTCCTACATAAAAAATGATCAAAATAAAAATGATACCAGACGACTGGTTTTTTTCTACTGGCACCGAAGGCTTCATGCAAGACCGTGGCTTTAATTAATTAACGGATAAAATAACCATGTTCACTGGAAAACAAAATGCGCACACGCACACACAAACACACCTACTGCTTATCTACGTTACGGAAACATTCGACATAACAATGAAATCATTACGTTTATCGCCAAAAATAACGATATCACAATCGTTCACGATAAAATAAAGTCTTATCGGCGTTACTAGGGTCATAAATAAGTGTAGCGATAAGAAAACGGCTAGGCTAATGTTTCAACGGCGCTTTATTCTATACTGCTTTGAAATCAGTTAACATTTGCGGCTACAACAATCATCCAGTTGAAATCAATATATGTCGCGAATACCTAAGGGAATGGAACGAACGCCTGATAACAAAGACTACATACCCACTGGAAAAAATAAGGAAAAGTAGTTTTGTAGAACAGCCGAGTCATTAACCCATCACCCTAACCGTCACCAAACATACAACAGTATTTAAAACAAAGCCCTCGGCCTCTGTGCTCCGAGAGGCTTGGGTAGGGGGGAGAGGGAAATGCCAGCCAGAAGCCGAAAATAGACACCTTCAATCAATCATTATCGATGCTCGATTCACACGACGACAATTAAGCTACAGCAAGAACCCGCACGCGGAAGTACACAGTACAGAGAGACAGGAAATGCCAGGCATCAGTGATGGAAAAGGAAGTTCGATTGTCGCACGTTTTTTTTTTTCCTTTTTTTCCTGAAAGGTGTGTTCGTTCACACTTCGCTGGTTATCACTGGATTGAGCTCGATATTCACGGTTAAATACGCTGACTTAGCTCTGCTCGAAATGGTACTACTATTGCAGAGCTGGCGCTGGGGCCTCATTCCTGGGTCTATATTTACTACGGAGCTGAATTCTGCTTTATATTTCCTGCCATATTCTACCCATTTACTAAAATGCTCCATCCATCTTTGTCCTTTCTAAAAAAATAATCGAAAAATAAAAAATATTTTCATGTTTCCATGCGACTACTTGACAAAGGTTGATATTTCCCACCAAACCCAACGAATTAGCGCGCCAAAACACACCAACACTTAAGACCGAAAGTTGTATCTCCTGCCCCCTTGGGTAATAGACACACTAACATTTCCGCATCTCTGTCTCACCTTTAAGCAAATGATTTATAGGAGCAAAACAAGTCAGAGGTGGCCTTCGCCCCCAGCCCCTCCCCCCCCCCCAACACGGGAGAGAGAGAGAGAGAGAAACACGACTACGAACATGACACGCTAATGTGGACTTCCGATGACTCACGCGGGATACACTTCCTTAACTCATCCCCCCCCATCCCCTCTCCTCTCAAATCCACTCCCTTCTCCCCCCCCCCCCCCCCCCCCACTACTAAACGGACACTCTACCCCATCATCTTCAATTGGTTATTATTGATTTTGCAAGAACAATATTTCATTAATACATCTTCCCCGTATCAGGGGCCTGACTGGTTTTATAGATTTAGTTCACTCTTTGCTTACTGTTTAGCTAAACATAATTGTGCATAATCCTGTTGTTAAGTCTTACTTAGAACTGTCTTGAGAGAGAGAGAGAGAGAGAGAGAGAGAGAGAGAGAGAGAGAGAGAGAGAGAGAGAGAGTTTCATAATGACTTTATATCTCACGTAGGATATTCATAAACAAGCATTGCCATGTTATACTGTCATGTCTCACTAAGAGAGAGAGAGAGAGAGAGAGAGAGAGAGAGCCTCGTTTCCCCACAGCAAGGAACCTTAAACGTTCGTCCCAGGCTCGATAAACCGATAACGAAATCAGCGCCGAAAGAAAGAATCAAAGCAGAAGTGAACGGCGATTACGTCACAGTCTCCAGGCGTTGGTGGGTTGGTGCTGTGACGTCACAACACACAATAAAGGGGGTTTTAAAAAAAGGTGATCCGAGTGTATTTCATTCTCGACGGCTCAGAGTCACCGAGTGAAGTCTATAATTCTATTGCGTGTGTGTGTGTGTGCGCGCGCGCTATAAGCTGCTTATTGGTGCAATTGCATCGAGAGAGAGAGAGAGAGAGAGAGAGAGAGAGAGAGACCAGCTGGGGAAACATCTGACCGCCTTATTTGGGAAGTGAACAACCAAAAAACAAACTTCCTTCTTGAAAACAGGAAACGGTTCAGTTAGGCTATATATATAATATATAATATATATATATAATATTATATATATATATATATATATATTATATCTATATATATTCACAAAGATAACTGCTTGATAGTAAACACCTTGACCTTTGACCTGATTCATTGATTAGCAACGTAACCTAAGCTAGAGAGAAGTCGTAAGTAATAGATAAAAGTTTCGAAGAAACAGAGACGCCGTCATGGTTTGATTCTCTCGACTTTTTAAAAACATTCACGGATGCTCGCTAGTCTCAGCAGTGACGTCATCGAGCGAGATCTCAGCGAGGGAAAAGGTGTAGTAGTACTGCGACCTCATTAACGGAAAGAACGACGCAAATGTGACGTAAGAAAAGAACTGGGTACGAAGTGTTTAAAGGGGCAAAATGCCTTTGCTATTTTTTTTCTTTTTTACTAACAAAAAATGCGCTGTTCATTTTCACATCATTAATTTGATACGCATGGGGAAATGGAGCATGCATGAGAGAGAGAGAGAGAGAGAGAGAGAGAGAGAGAGAGAGAGAGAGAGAGACTCCTTCGCTTGCAATCTAGAAGGAAAAACTTGCAGACCTGCTTGCTTGAACTTCCACTTTCATTTCACGCACTTGTTCATAACTGGTTATATGCGATCATTTTTTTTTATATAAATAAATCATTACTTGTAAAAGTAAAGCGTCAGGTTTTATCCAAATGCTAAGTTAAGAGTTAATAGCCATTTTGTTCCTACGTTAAACCAAATTAGGCTGGGGACAGTCATCCCACATAGGCCTACCGTTGCTGTCATATTATGTAAGGCAGATCTTATGCCAGCAAACGGGTCGCGTTCGTAGGCCTATGGAAGGGGCTTAACTATACAAATATGTAAAGTAGATAGGCTCCTTTCGAAATAGGCGGAAAACAAACAAACTTTTCAATTAAAATAATATAGATTAACGAGGAGATATATACGTATACCAATATATGTATAAATACAGGGTGTCCATAAAGTCCCAGTACCATTCAGGGTAATAAATACTTGTAATGGTACTGGGACTTTCTGGACACCCTCCACGCGCGCCGCGCACACACAAACACACAATATATATATATATAGATATATATATATATATATATTATATATATATATATATATATATACAAACTTAAGTCACTGACAGAAAGGATCATCTCGGCTTAATACCTGGTCGGGGTCGCTGTTTTCAATGGGCTTCTACAACGGCTCAATAGGACAGTCTTTGGAATATACTACAGAGAGAGAGAGAGAGAGAGAGAGAGAGAGAGAGAGAGAGAGAGAGAGAGAGGAATAACTAGACAAAGAGAATTAAGATTACTGATACAATAATGGAGCATGGCAAGAGAAGAGAGAGAGAGAGAGAGAGAGAATCTACGATCACCTATACACTAACAAACAGAAGAACAACCACAACGCAGTAAATGATGTCTTTCCCAAATAATAACGAACAATAAAATGTCAGGATACACTGTTACACAACAAAACAAATTTTTTATCACCCGACCTGTAATCATCAGACAATACCAGGGTCGTCAAAACAGAAGTTGGCATTGACTCTCAGAGAGAGAGAGAGAGAGAGAGAGAGAGAGAGAGAGAGAGAGAGAGAGAGAGAGAGAGAGAGAGAGAGAGAGACGTACAATTGCCTGGATGGAAGCTATATGAAAATAAATGGTAATTCATCTGTAAAAGGCTGGATATATTTGTCGCTCTCTCTTATAATATTGCAGCTGTTGTAATGTACTCCCAGTGAACTAACTGCTGACTCTAAGGTTTTATAGAGAGAGAGAGAAGAGAGAGAGAGAGAGAGAGAGAGAGAGAGAGAGAGAGAGAGAGAGACCCTGACCCAAATGACTTCATGTCCTGTCTGGGCCTAGGAAAATTTGAACATACAAAATAATACACGCGTTTGCATATATGAATGCGTATGTGTATATTACTAAAGAAACTGTAACGATACTTTAAAAAGCTATAAAGATATAGTACATTGACGAAAAGATTATCATCCTTCTTTTTTATTCCCATCTGTTTTTCACCCTAATCAGCTTTTCTTGAAAATAATAATAATAATAATAATAATAATAATAATAATAATAATAATAATAATGATAAAATGAATATGATGAGATGATGATGATGATAGAAAACGATCAGGCACAGACCTCCTCTGGGACTATGTTTATCAGAACCAGATAGGGCGATACGTGCAAATAGACCAGACGTGACGTTGATTGACAAAGTCAGAAGAAAGTATCACTCATTGATGTCGCAATACCATGGGACACCAGAGTTGAAGAGAAAGAGAAAAAAATGGATAAGTACCAAGACCCGAAAATAGAAAAAAGAAGGATATGGGATATGCCAGTGGAAATTGTACCCATAACCATAGGAACACCAGGCACATAGTAAGAAAAGTGATGGACTCTTAAGAAGGGCAGGATGCAAAACGGAACCGGAACCAACCCCCCCCCCCCCCCCCCCCCCCCCAAAACAACTATAAAAACCACCAAGTCGAATTGGAGGACTGTGATAAACAAAACAAAACAGAAAATAAAAAATAAAAAAATATAATTTAAATTGCAATCAAGAAATATAAGTTTTCCGAAAAGCATTCCCAAAACAAGATACCACAGAGAGAGAGAGAGAGAGAGAGAGAGAGAGAGAGAGAGAGAGAGAGAGAGAGAGAGAGAGAGAGAATGATTGCAAACATACTACTGCAGCTTCATCCACAGCAAAACGCGAAACACATTTAATTTAGGCAAACTGCAAAGTATGTCAATTATAACAAATGACACAATTTGCATAAACTATCGACTAAAATCAGATCTGCATCACGCACTCCTTTTACAAAGAATATCTATTCGGGAAGTCTGTCATTAATTCTTCCCTTTGACCTAAAAATAAATAAATAAATAAATAAGTTTCTTCGGCGCAATAGCTTTCTGTACAGCGTATCATGCTATATGAAACTCAGCCCAGGCCCCGTGGTGATCTGTGTCTTAGCCACCTGTAGTAGCGGTGCCAGACGCGCGATCATGGCTAAATTTAACCTTAAATCAAATTAAAAGAAATACTACTTAGGCTAGAGGGCTGCAATTAGGTATGTTTGATGAATGTTTGATGATTGGATGGTACATATAGCGTTGCCAGACGTACGATTATGGCTAAATTTAACCTGAAATCCAATTTAAAAAAGCTACTTAGGCTACAGGGCTGATGATTGAATAGTACATATAGCGTTGCGAGACGTAAGATTATAGCTAACTTTAACCTCAAGTCAAATAAATGAAATAAAAATTACTGAGGCTAGAGAGCTGCAATTTGGTATGTTTGATGATTGGAGGGTGGAAGACCCACACACCAATTTACTGCCATCTAGCCTCAATAGTTTTTAAGATCTAAGAGCGGACGGACAGACCATCTCAATTCCTCGTGTCATACAAAGGTGGCAACGAATGTGTCCATTAACATTCGGTATGTTACATGTATCGCAGTAGCCATACCGCTGGCATTGTATCCTAACAGGACACAAGTACGTACGTACGTCGATTAACGTACGTACGTGTACGTGTATGTGTATAATAAGTAATATATTGTATATATATATATATATCTATATATATATATATATATATATATATACACCTTACCAATTATCTGTTATTTTATATCATTATTTGTAATCATATCATGGAAAAAAATAAAAATGGACGACGTGGACTTGGGCTAAAGCTATAAGTAAAAAAAAATTATTTGATATAAATAAATTAATAATTAAAATAATAATAATAATAATGCTTACTATAGTGTTACTACTACTAAATAAGCATGAAGTTACTAATTAAAACAAACGTGAACATTTAAAATTAATAATATAATAGTAACAACAGCAAATGGAAAAGACGAGTATCTAGAAATATGGCATCAATAAACTTTGGATGGTGGCCTCTTTCCTTAAGGAAACCAGTTGTAGTCAGGTCCACTTCAGGGTTGGGTATACCAGCTCGAGACAAAGGCAATTGGCCTCTGTTATCGAAACTGGATTTTTCTGCCCCACCCTTTTCGATGGTGTCCTATTTCCTTAAGGAAACCAGTTGTAGTCAGGTCCACTTCAAAGGTTGGGTATACCAGCTCGAGACAAAGGCTACTTAGCCTCTGTTATCGAAACTGGATTTCTGCCCACCCTTTTGGATGGTGGCCTCTTTCCTTAAGGAAACCAGTTGTAGTCAGGTCCACTTCAGGGTTGGGTATACCAGCTCGAGACAAAGGCTAATTGGCCTCTGTTATCGAAACTGGATTTCTGCCCACCCTTTTGGATGGTGGCCTCTTTTCCTTCCTTAAGGAAAACCAGTTGTAGTCCGGTCCACTTCAAGGTTGGGTATACCAGCTCGAGACAAAGGCTACTTAGCCTATGTTATCGAAAATGGATTTCTGCCCACCCTTTTGGATGGTGGCCTCTTTCCTTAAGGAAAACAACCCGTTGTAGTCAAGGTCCACCTCAGGGTTGGGTATACCAGCTCGAGACCAAGGCTACTTAGCCTATGTTATCGAAACTGGATTTCTGCCCACCCTTTTGGATGGTGGCCTCTTTCCTTAAGGAAACCAGTTGTAGTCAGGTCCACTTCAGGGTTGGGTATACCAGCTCGAGACAAAGGCTACTTAGCCTCTGTTATCGAAACTGGATTTCTGCCCACCCTTTTGGATGGTGGCCTCTTTCCTTAAGGAAACCAGTTGTAGTCAGGTCCACTTCAGGGTTGGGTATACCAGCTCGAGACAAAGGCTAATTGGCCTCTCTGTTATTGAAACTTGGATTTTCTGCCCCACCCTTTTCGATGGTTGGCCTATTTCCTTAAGGAAAACCAGTCGGGTAGTCAGGTCCACTTCAGGGTTGGGTATACCCAGCTCGAGACAAAGGCTACTTAGCCTCTGTTATCGAAAACTGGATTTCTTTGCCCTACCCTTTTGGATGGTGGCCTCTTTCCTTAACGGAAACCAATTTTGGGTATCCAGGTCCAACTTCCAGGGTGGGTATACCAAGGCCTCAAGGCAAAGGCTGCCCGGAAACAGTTTTAGTCAGGTCCACCTTCAGGGTTGGTAATTATAACCCAGCTCGGAGAACAAAGGGCCTACCCCTTTGCTCTTAAAGCCATTGACTTGGGATTTATGCCCACTTTGTGGATGGCTGGCCTCTTTCCTTAAGGAAATCCACTAATAGTAAAAGTTCCACCTCAGGGTGGGTAAATTACCGCTCAAAGGCCCAAAGGCCTAAACCCTGGCTTCTGTTATTCCAAAACTGGATTTCTTTGCACCCCCTTTTGGATGGTGGCCTCTTTCCTTAAGGAAAGTAAGCTATAGTTAGGTCCATTCAGGGTTGGGTTATACCAGCTCCAAGGCAAAGGCTACTTGGCCTCTGTTATCAAAACTGGATTTCTGCCTCCCTTTTGGATGGTGGCCTTTTCTTTAAGGAAACCATTTGTAGTCAGGTCCACTTCAGGGTTGGGGTAATAACCAGGCTCAAGGCAAGGAAACTACCCCCCTTTTAGGCCTTCCTTGGTCCATCGGACTGTCCAGCCCGCCGGAGGAAGGGTTGGCCTCTTCAAATTAAGGATCAGGGGCCTTCCTAGTAGGTCCACTTAGGGTTGGGTAATACCGCTCAAGGCAAAGGTCTATTGGCCTCTGGTTATCCCGGAAACCTGTTTTCTTGGTCAGCCCTCTGTAGGATTGGGTTGGGGCCCGCTTTCTTAAGAAACAAAGTTGGTAGTCAGGTCCACTCCACCCGGGTTCCCAAGGTTTGGTATCCAGCTTTTCAGGGCAACCGGCTTACTTAGCCTCGTCTCAAAATTGGATTTCTTTTGGCCCAACCCTTTTGGATGGTTGGGCCTCTTTCCTTAAGGAAATCAGTCAGTTAGGTCACTTCAGGGTTGGGTATACCAGCTCGAGGCAAAGGCTACTTAGCCTCGTTATCAAAACTGGATTTCTGCCCACCCTTTTGGATGGTGGCCTCTTTCTTTAAGGAAACCATTTGTAGTCAGGTCCACTTCAGGGTTGGGTATACCAGCTCAAGGCAAAGGCTACTTAGCCTCTGTCATCGAAACTGGATTTTCTGCCCGCCCTTTTGGATTGGTGGCCTCTTTCCTTAAGGAAATCAGCTCTAGTTTAGGTTCACGTTCAGGGTTGGGTTATAACCAGCTCGAAGGCAAAGGCTAATTGGCCTCTGTTAGCGAAACTGGATTTCTTGCTGCCCGCCCTTTTCGATGGTGGCCTCTTTCCTTAAGGGAAAAACCCAAGTTGTTTAGTCAGGTCCACTTCAGGGTTGCCGGGTATACCAGCTCGAGACAAAGGCTACTTAGCCTCTGTTATTGAAACTGGATTTCTGCCCACCCTTTTGGATGGTGGCCTCTTTCCTTAAGGAAACCAGTTGTAGTCAGGTCCACTTCAGGGTTGCGTATAACAGCTCGTGACAAAGGCTACTTAGCCTCTGTTATCGAAATTGGATTTCTGCCCACCTTTTGGATGTCCAAATCCAGTTTCCTAGAGAGAGAGAGAGAGAGAGAGAGAGAGAGAGAGAAATTCCATTAATTTCCCTCACATCACTAATCATATATAAAAAGATCTCGGCTGATAATCCAATTATGAAATGTTCGATGACCCAGTAACTCATTTGAGGCAAAAACTGACTACAAAGTCAAGCCATTTTTTAATTAAAATTAAATGAGAATCTCTGACCAGTAATACTTTACCGTTAATTATTATTTTTATATCTTCACTAATTTATTAATTAACCAGAAGATGAACCCTATTTGTACAAAGGAAGCCCATCAAAAGAACCAATGACTTCAAATGCAACCTTCCAAGGAGTATGACATTTACTTTTATTATTATTATACAAAAGATGAAACCCTATTCATATGGAACAAGTCAACCAAAGGGGCCATTGACTTGAAATTCAAGCTTCCAAAGAATACGACGTTCATTTGTAAGAAGTAACAGAAAATGACAGGAAGTATAGAAAGAGCAGCTCAGTTATTCGAAAAGAATTAACTAGCATATTAATAAACGGATGGATGATAAAAATGTAAGTCAATTATAAGATAGAGGGAGAACTGCTTTGGGGTCGTAACTGAAACTTCTGCCTTTCCACTTGCACAATGTCCCACGGCCCGATGGAGACGAGGCTAATATTATTCTCCTTGCATTTCAATACATTCATCCCTTTGTCTGTTTATTAATTCATGTTTTCCTCTTTTGATAGGTGGGATTTATTCTTTTTGTATATCCCTTCACCTCCCTTGTTTCTTCCTAATGAACACCATAACATTCTCTCAGGAGCTTGAATTTCCAGTCAGTGGGTCCTGTGGTGGTGGGCTTGTTCCATGTGAACAGGCCACATCTCAATATATAAAAACAATAACAACGCTAACAGATAATTGTGGGCTACGCGTCCAATTCTGAATAATGACAGTCTTTCTTAAACGTGACAAGACGTGTAAAGCGTTACAGACCTTGTCTGTCTACCTCTCTCTCTCCTGAGAGGCCAGCCAGCGTTCGATTATCGAACAGGACGTAGTTGGAAGACACCTCGTACCGTTTCCTTAAAAAAAAAAAAATCCAGTGCGCCTCTGTTCACCTAAGCAGTGAGGGGAGAAGAGAGAGAGGAGAGAAGAGAGAGAGGAGAGAGAGGAGAGAGACGTGGAGCGAATACAAACACATACGTCAGATGGATCTCTCTCTCTGTCTCTCTCTAAACCTACAATAATGTTTCATTCTTATCCCCGAGTCATCCACTACAATGACAAGCCAGAGAGAGAGAGAGAGAGAGAGAGAGAGAGAGAGAGAGAGAGAGAGCTCACCAACCGACGACTGACAAGGCTGCTCTCTCTCTCTCTCTCTCTGGTGTGGGGAGCTTACATATAGACCGTTAAATGTAAGCGCCACTGCTGCGTGAGCGGCCAAGCTTTCAAAGTGTCGTGAGCACTAATGTGCCGATGAATTTAAAAATGTTTTCAGACGTTTAGCCTGAATGGATAATTGCTCCTTGAATGGTGGAGGAGCTTCGAAATCAAAGGGTCGGAAGTAATCATGGAAAATAATTCCTTTTTTTTTTATACAAGTCGAGTCTGCTGGTATTAGGACAGGGTGTCCATAAAGTACCAGTACCATTCAGAGCATTAAATACTTGTAATGTACTGGGACTTTATGGACACCGTGTGTGTATGTGTATGTATGATGTAATATATATATTATAATAGTATATATATATATATATATATAATATACATATATATATAATATAATATATAGATATATATTATAATATATAATATTATATATAATATATATATAAGTAACCAATGCACAATTATGCGTGGTAAAGAAAAAAAATAGACTAGCATTGGGATTTTACCCAACTCTTTTCCACTGAGATGTAAGAGGGGTGCTTGTGTGGGCCAGCTGGCAGCACCCTTGCCATTTAATTGAAAGGCCCTGGGTTCGATTTTGATGTGAGTGGGATATTTATAATATATATATGTATATCTAATAAAAGGAACTCATACAACAGAAAATATAGAAAGCAAGTACCATTATTTCAGACTGCTGTCTCTCTCTTCAGGTAGGTAATGGATGAGAAAAGTTACAGAAAAGGCGGTATCCATACCAAGAGTTCCATCTACAGGTAGCCATTTTTACTAAGTCACCCTCGCTGATAATTCCTCTTTTAATCTTCTTCAGCGTTGGTTGAAGGAAGATTTTATTTATGGTATCTGAATCCCAGGTGCCCTCTGAGATGTTCATTACCTGTCTTTGTTTAATCAAGGCTGACTATCGTCTGGCTTTTGTACCGACATTAGCTGCTATAAATTATATGTGACAGATTCCAGTTGATTCTGTGGCTATGGTTATTCATATAGTTAAAAATAGCTGAGCTCTGTTGTCCATACCTAACTGACCGTCTATGTTGTATTAATCTCTGGGGAAGGGATTTTCCTGTAAAACCTATGTAAGATTGGTTCCAGTCCAGGCATGGGATTATGTATACTCCTGTGACTTTTGGCTTTTTTTTTGAGCTCCTTCTATCAGATGGAATTCTGTTGTAACTGAACATTTTTAACACAAATAAATTATATATATATATATATATAATATATATATATATATATATATATATATATATATATATATATATATATATATTTCATTCATCTGAAACAAACACTATACAATGCTATATAATATCAATATTAAAACCAAAATTAAAAATTAAACAATTGCAATTAATTATTAATAACAAAATAAATTAAAAAGAAAATCAATATACCGCAGGTAAGCTAGTGAGTTGACGACCGTGAAGCAAGAAACTGGTACAGTATATTTAAATGACATAAGGACAAATTACACGCACATTTTTGCGCCTCTCTTCTCTCTCTCTCCATCTCTCTCTCTCTCTCTCTCTCTCTCTCTCTCTCTCTCTCTCTCCCTGCCCCTGCTTTATCAAGGACAAATAACAAAATATAAGAAGAATTAAGAAACTTCTATACAAAATAAACGCGGCTGAAATAGCCATTATTTTCAATAAAATCTTTAATAATAATAATAATAATAATAATAATAATAATAATAATACACATTAATATATATTAAATAATAATGTATTAGACAAATATTAAAATCATAATATTAATGTATTGAACAAATAAATAATAATAAAACATTATATAGCCAAATAATAATAATAATAATAATAAAATACAATAATAATAACAATCAATCGGTAATTCAGAAAACAATACGTGCTTCGTGGCACCTCCCCTCCCCCTCCAAACTCAACACAAGTCGGGCCCAGACACACTCCACTTAATAAACACCCTTCCTCTCTCCTTCCTCTCCTCTCTCTCTCTCTCTCTCTATCTCTCTCTCTCCTCATCCTTCCTATGGCTTCATGTTCACTTCCTCTTCCTTCTGTTTCAAAAGCCGCCCACCCCCCGCCACCCTCTTTCCTTCGTTTTTATTGATCGATTGAACATTTTTCTTGCGTTACACGTCAGAAGAAGTGCTTTCAATTTTAATACATAGGGTAGATTCGTTTACGAATATTTCTCAAGTTTTAATCTATGTTTATAAGGTAAACATATTCGAGAGGAGGATAGAGAGAGAGAGAATGAATCTACCTCCACACTCTGACCTTGAATTCATTTTGACAAATGCCCTTGAATTTCTTCGACAATGACGACAACATTCAACATTGGCAACACTGATTATGGTGAACGTGGTAACTAACGATAGCAAGAAACCATCGACCATACAAAAGCAAAATATAATATCAAACAAATTTGCTTTAGGGTAAATGGCCCAGCAAAACATACAAACATATTACTTATATCGCTTGTCGAGTTCTGTTGCACCAGGATCGTGAGTAGTACTCCTCCAACAGATTAATAATTACGAATAATTAAAGAGTAAAAAAAAAACAATACTGGTATTTTCTCACACAAATATGAAAGGGGAAATAAATTAAATATTTTCAGTCAAATAAGGCAATTCCCTCGAACAGCAAGCATAATGATGCTTGATCTTCAATAACTAAACCGTCGCTTGAGAATGATCCAAACTTCAACTAAACCATATCTTGAATATGAGTCAAACTTCAACTAAACCATATCTTGAATAGGAGTCAAACTTCAAGCTAAACCATATCTTGAATCAGGAAGGTCAGTCAAAACTTCACTAAACCATGATCTTGAATATGAGTCAAACTTCAACTAAACCATTATCTTGAATATGAGTCAAACTTCAACTAAACCATATCTTGAATAGGAGTCAAACTTCAACTAAACCAGGATTTTGAATAGGAGTCAAACTTCAACTAAACCTTATCTTGAATAGGAGTCAAACTTCAACTAAACCTTATCTTGAATAGGAGTCAAACTTCAACTAAACCTTATCTTGAATATGAGTCAAACTTCAACTAAACCAGGATTTTGAATATGAGTCAAACTTCAACTAAACCTTATCTTGAATAGGAGTCAAACTTCAACTAAACCTTATCTTGAATATGAGTCAAAATTCAACTAAACCTTATCTTGAATAGGAGTCAAACTTCAACTAAACCCTGATCTTGAATATGAGTCAAACTTCAACTAAACCATGATCTTGAATATAAGTCAAACTTCAACTAAACATTATCTTGAAATATGAGGTTTCAAACTTTAACATAAACATATCTTGAATATGAGTCCAAACTTTCAACTAAAACCTATCTGAATATGAGTCAAACTTCAACTAACCTATCTGAATAGGAGGTCAAACTCCAACTTAAACGCTTATCTGAATAGGAGTCAAACTTCAACTAAACCTTATCTTGAATAGGAGTCAAACTTCAACTAAACCTTAACTTGAATATGAGTCAAACTTCAACTAAACCTTATCTTGAATATGAGTCAAACTTCAACTAAACCTTATCTTGAATATGGAGTCAAACTTCAACTAAACCTTATCTTGAATATTAAAAGTCCAAACTTCAAACTAAAACCTTATTCTTGAATATGAGTCCAAACTCCAACTAAACCTTAACTTGAATAGGAGTCCAAACTTCCAACTAAACCATTATCTTGAATATGAGTTCAAACTTCAACTTAAACCAAATTATCTTGAATATGAAGTCAAACTTCAAACTTAAACCTTTATCTTGAAATAGGCAGTTCAAACCTCCAACTAAAACAAACCTATCTTGAATATGAGCAAACTTCAACCTAAAACCTTATCTTGAATATGAGTCAAAACTTCAAACTAAAACCTTATCTTGAATATGGAGTCAAACTTCAACTAAACCATGATCTTTGAATATTGAGTCAAAACTTCAAACTAAACCTTATCTTGCAATATGGAGTCAAACTTCCAACTAAACCTTATGATCTTGAATATGAGTCAACTTCAAACTAAACCATTGATTCTTGGAAATATGAAGTCAAAACTTCAACTAAAACTTATTATTTGAATATGAGTCAAACTTTCAACTAAACCTGATCTTGGAATAAGAGTCCAAACTTCAACTAAACCTTATCTTGAATATGAGTCAAACTTCAACTAAACCATGATCTTGAATATGAGTCAAACTTCAACTAAACCTTATCTTGAATAGGAGTCAAACTTCAACTAAACCATATCTTGAATATGAGTCAAACTTCAACTAAACCTTATCTTCAAATATGAGTCAAACTTCAACTAAACCTTATCTTGAATAGGAGTCAAACTTCAACAAACTAAAACATTATCTTGAATATGGAGTCAAACTTCAACTAAACCCTTATCTTGAATGAAAGGAGTTCAAACTTCAACTAAACCTTAGGATTTTGAATATGGAGTCAAACTTCAAACTAAAACCTTATATTTGAATAGAGTCGAGTCAAAACTTCAACTAAACCCTTATCTTGAATATGGAGTTTCAAACTTCAACTAAAACCATAGTCTTGAATAATGACGTCAAAACTTCAACTAAACCATTGATCTTGAATATGAGTTCAAACTTCAAACTTAAACCTAAGGGATTTTGAATATGGAGTGCAAACTCAAACTAAAACCATGATCGTTTGAATATGAGGCTTCAAAACTGTTCAAACTAAAACCTTGATCTTGAATAAAAGGAGTCACAAACTTCAACTAAACCATTATCTTGAATATGAGTCAAACTTCAACTAAACCTTATCTTGAATATGAGTCAAACTTCAACTAAACCTTATCTTGAATAGGAGTCAAACTTCAACTAAACCTTATCTTGAATAGGAGTCAAACTTCAAACTAAAACCCTTAATATTGAATAATAGGAGGTTCAAACCTTCAACTAAACCCAGGATCTTGAACTATGGAGTCAAACTTCAACTAAAGCCTTATACCTTGAATACGAGTCGGAGTCAAAACTTCAAACTAAACCCTTATCTGGAATAAGGATTGTCAAACTGTTCAACCTAAAACCCA
The DNA here is from genome assembly GCF_015104395.2 of Macrobrachium nipponense. NCBI lineage: Eukaryota > Metazoa > Arthropoda > Malacostraca > Decapoda > Palaemonidae > Macrobrachium > Macrobrachium nipponense. The sequence goes on from NC_087220.1 coordinate 50,708,516, forward strand.
TTAGGCTTGAATAGGAGTCAAAACTTTTCAAAAATAACTAACCCTTAAAACCATGATCTTGAATATGAGTCAAACTTCAACTAAACAAGGATTTTGAATAGGAGTCAAACTTCAACTAAACCATATCTTTAATATGAGTCAAACTTCAACTAAACCTTATCTTGAAAATGAGTCAAACTTCAAACTAAACCTTAGCTTGGAAGAGGAGTCAAAACTTCAAACTAAAACCATTGATCTTGAATATGCATTCAAACTTCAACGAAACCTATGATCTTGAAATTATGTGTCAAACTTCAACTAAAACCCTTATTCTTGCAATAGGAGTCAAATCTTCAACTAAACCCTTATCTTGAATATGAGTTCCAAACTTCAACTAAACCCATGAGCTTGAATATGAGTCAAACTTCAACTAAAGCCTTATCTTGAACTAGGAGTCAAAACTTCAAAAACTTAAACCTTATCTTGACAAGGAGTCAAACTTAACTAAACCAGTTATCTTGAATATGAGTCAAACTTCAACTAAACCATTATCTTGAATATGGAGTCAAAACTTCAACTGTAAACCTTAAACTCTTTGAATGTTGAATCGGAGTCAAACTTCAAACTAAACCTTATCTTGAATAGGAGTCAAAACTTCAAACTAAACCTTATCTTGAAAGGAGGAGTCAAACTTGCAACTAAACCATGATCTTGAATAGTGTCAAACTTCAACAAACAATGATCTTGAATATGTGTCAAACTTCAACTAAACCTTATCTTGAATAGGAGTCATCTTCAACTAAACCTTATCTTGAATATGAGTCAAACTTCAACTAAACCATGATCTTGAATATGTGTCAAACTTCAACAAACCTTATCTTGGGAATAGGAGTCAAACTTCAAACTAAACCTTATCGAATAGGAGTTCAAACTTCAACTAAACCTTATTTGACATAGGAGTCAAACTCCACTAACACCAGGATTTTGAATAGGAGTCAAACTTCAAACTAAACCATGATCTTGAGATATGATCGAGTCAACTCAACTAAACCTTATCTTGAATAGGAGTAACTTCAACTAAACCATAGGTCTTGAATGGTCAAACTCAAAACTAAAACCATGATTCTGTGAATATGAGTCAAACTTCAACTAAACAAGGATTCTTGAATAGGAGTCAAACTTCAACTAAACCATGAATCTTTAATATGAGTAAATTCAACTCAACCCGTATCTGAAAATGATCCACTCAACTAAACCTTATCTTTGAATATGAGCTCAAACCAACCTAAACCTTATCTTGAAATAGATCAAACTTTAACTAAACCGTTCTGAATATGTGTCCAAACTTCAACTAAACCTTATGTTATAGGAGTCAAACTCAACTAAACTTATCTTGATAGAGTCAAAAACTTCAACTAAAACCCTGATCTTGAATTATGAGTCAAACTTCAAACTAAGAAAACCTTATCTTGAATAGGAGTTCAAAACTTCACTAAACCGCTTATCTTTGAATAGGAGTCAAACTTCAACAAACTTCCCCCCCCCCTATTGAATAAGGATAAACTTCAACTACATCTTATCCTGAATAGGATGTCAAACTTCAACTTAAGACTATGTTGAAATAAGGAGTCAAACTTCAATTCTAACCTTAAATCTTGGAATAGAGTCCCAAACTTCAACTATACATTATTTGAATGAGTCAACTTCAAAACTAAACATGATCTTGAATATGTGAAAACTTCAACTAAACCAGATCTGAATAGGTCAAAACTCAACTAAACCTTCAAAATCTTGAATAGGGTCAATCCTCAACTAAACTTAATATTGAATATGAGTCAAACTTAACTAAACCATGACTTTAATTGAGTCCAAACTTCAACTAAACCTTAATCTGAATAGGAGTCCAAACTTCAACTAAACCTTATCTTGAATAGGAGGTCAAACTTCAACTAAACTTATCTTGACTATGAGTCAAACTCAACTAAACCTTAATTCTTTGATATGAGTCAAACTCAACTAAACTTATTGAATAGAGTCAAACTTCAACTAAACCTTACTGAATAGGAGTCAAACTTTCAACTAAACCTTATCATTGAATAGGAATCAAACTCAACTAAAACCTTTCTTGAAAATGGATGTCAAACTCAACTTAAACCTTAAATCTTGAAAATTGAGTCAAATCAAAAACTTAAACTTTATCCTTGAATAGGAGTCAAACTTCAACTTAAACGATCTTTGAATAGGAGATCAAACTTCAAACTTAAACCTTAATTCTTGAAAAATTGAAGTCAAACTCCAACTAAACCATTCTTGAAAATGAGGTCAAACTTCAAAACTAAACGCTTTATTCGTTGAATAGGAGGTCCAAACCTTTCAACTTAAACTCAATCTTGAATTAGGAGTCAAAACTTCAACTAAAAACCTTATTCTTGGAAAATAGGAGTCAAACATTCAACAAACCTTAAATCTTGAATTAGGAGTTCAAACTTCAAGCTAAACCTTTTATCCTTGAATAAATGAAGTGGTCAAACTCCGAAACTAAAACCTTCTAATCTGAATAGGAGTTCCAAACTTCAACTTTAAATTCCATTATTTTGAATAGGAGTCCAAACTTCAAACTTAAACCATAAAATCTTGAAATATGAGTCAAACTTTCAAATTTAAACCAGATTCTTGAATTAGGATGTCAAACTTTCAACTAAATTCCTTTATCTTTGGAAAAATAGAGTCAAACTTTTCAACTAAACCGTATCTTGAATATGAGTCAAACTTCAACTAAATCCATTGATTGAATATGAGTTCAAAACCTTCAACTAAACTTATCTTGAATATGGAGTCAAACTTTCAAACTAAAACCTTCATCTTGAAATAGGAGTCCAAAACTTCAACTAAACAGGATTATTGAATTGAGGCTCAAACTTCACTAAACCTTATCTTTGAATAATGAGGTCAATAAATTCAGCTAAACTATCTTGAAATCATGAGTTCAAACTTTCAAACTAAACCTTATCTTGAATTAGGAGTCAAACTTCAAACTAGAAACCTTATTTCTTGAAAATTGAGTCAAAATTCAACTAAACCTTATGCTTGAATAGGAGTTCAAAACTTCCAATAACTAAACCTTTGATCTTGAATAGGAGGTCAAACTTCAACTAAAACCATATCTTTTTTGAATAGGAGTTCAAACTTCAACTAAACTTTTAAATCCTTGAATAGGTAGTCAAAACATTCAACTTAACGATCTTGAAATGGAGTTCAAACTTTTCCAACTAAACCTTAAATCCTTGAAAAATGAGGTCCAATTTCAACTAAATTATGCTTGAATAGGAAGTCCAAAACTTCACTAAACTTTCTTGAAAATTTAGGAGTCAAACTTCACTTAAAGCCTTAATCTTGAAAATGGAGTTCAAACTTCAACTAAAAACTTTATCTGAATATTGGAGTCAACTTCAACTAAACCTTCTTGAATTAGGAGGTTCAAACTTCAATCTAAAACCAGATCTTGAATATGGAGTCAAACTTCAACTAAACCTTATCTTGAAATAGGAGTCAACCTTCAACAACTAAACTTCTTGAATAGGAGTCAACTTTAAACTAAACGCTTATGCTTGGATAATATGAGTCAAAGAATTCCAAGCTAAAACCCTTATTCTTGAATTAGGAGTCAAACTTCAACTAAACCATAATTTTTTTGAATTAGGAGTCAAACTTCAACTAAACCATTATCTTGCAATATGAGGTCAAACTTCAAATAAACCAGATAATTGAATAGGAGTTCAACTTCAAACCTTAAATTTTATCTTGAAGTAAGGAGTCCAAACTTTCAACTATAAACCTTTATCTTGAATATGGAAGTCAAACTTCAACTAAAACCAGATCTTGAATATGGAGTCAAAACTTCAAACCTAACAAACCCTTATCTTTGAATGGAGTCCAAAATTCAACTAAACCTTATCTTGAATATGAGTCAAAGCTTCTTCAACTAAACGCTTATTCTTTGAATTGAAGTCAAACTTCAAACCTAACTGCTTATCTTGAATTATGAGTCAAACTTCAACTAAACCTTTATTTTGAGATAGGAAAGATCAAATTTCAACTAACCTTATTTTGAATGGAGTCAACTTCAAATCCTAAAACTTTATCTTGGAATAGGAGTCAAACTTCAAAACTAAACCTTAATCCTTGAATAGGAGTCAAAACTTCACTAAACCATTGATCTTTGAATATGAGTTCAAACTTCAACTAAACCATTTAATCTTGAATATGAAGTCAAACTTCAAACTTAAACAATTAATCTTGAATATGAGTCAAACTTCCAACTTAAACAATTATCTTGATAGGAGACAAACTTCTAACTAAACCATAATCTTGGAAAATAGGGTCAAACTTCAACTAAAACGCCATTATTAATATCTTTGAATAATGGAGTCAAAAGCTTCAACTAAACCATTATTTTGAATAGGAGTCTAAACTTCAACTCAAAACCATGGGATTTTGAATAGGAGTCAAAACTTCAACTAAACCATAATTTCGTTGAAATATGAGGTCCAAACTTCAACTAAACCAATATCTTGGAATATGAAGTCCAAACTTCCAACTAAACCATTATCTTGAATATAAGTCAAATTCAACTAACCATTATCATGATTATGAGTCAAACTTCAACTAAACCTTTTCTTTGAATAGGAGTCAACTTCAACTAAACCTTATCCTTGAATAGGGATGTCCAAAACTTCACCTAAACGCCTTAATCTTTGAGAATGAGAAGTCAAACTTCAACCAAACCATTTCTTAAAAATGAGTTAAACTTTAAATAGACCTAAACTGAAACTAAATCCAACTTTACCTAAACCATATCTTGAAAATTAATTGCACTTTACGCAGGTGTAAATAAATTGTGAGGCCACTAAATGGCATTATGTACCCCACATTCCTGATCAATAAAATAAACAGACCAGAACTAACCAGAGCGTCTGGTATGTAAGAATTACCCTTGCGCTGCCTTGAACGTCAATCATGTGTGAACTGCAACTATGATATAACTCTCAAAATTCACAAAAGAGAACCAAGGATTTTTCCTTTTTCCTATCATACCACGCAGTAAGTCCATACAGACAGTGATTCTCAACACTGATTTTACTTCCCTCTCAACTATACATAGGCAGTGCACGCCATGAATATCAAGCAGAGATCGTACAAGTCCCATTACATCTGAAAGCCAAGCAGGTAGAAATACAAAGAACCATGAGCTGAATACACATACAGAATTTCATATATAAACAAAAGTGTAATCATGCTTGCTGTCCAAGTACACAACTTGAGTTACTGCTTGCTTTCTGACCCAAAAAGGTTAAAAATAGCTAATTATAACGTGCAACCTTGCATGCACCAAACATCAAATGAATACTAATTCACAGAAATCAAACAAACGAATGACAGACTCCTAATATTATCATTTGTAGCGATATGATGACAGGCCATTACAAAGTCAGATTGCCATGCGGTGACTGCTAAGAATTTTTAAAACTCAAGGTACTATTTATACAGTAGTACAATAGATGATAGTATAGTACAATAGTATATAATGAACACTGGCATAGTATAATACAACTTGCAGCCCTAACCACAGCGTCAAAGTGCTGCAATTTCAATGAAAATACTCATAACTTTCACCAATTAAATAATATTTTACTGCTAATAATTTGCATTTGTAAGACCCAAAATTCATAAGATGCCACAATGAACTATGACACTATCTGATAATCATTGGCACTGAAGTTAAACTTATCGCTTAACACAGCTGATAAGAGTGTCACTTTCAAGAATGCATATTTTAAAACTGCATGGGAAATTGTTCACAAAAGCACAACCTCCTTACCCCCAAAAGAAGAGATGAGAAAAGAAATGAAAAAGGCAATGCTCGGACAATGAATAACCCTTTCACACAACATTTCTTGTCACCAACTGGAGTGAAAGTTCTCAAAATGATGTAAGGTTAGATTGACACTTTCAAGTGTCTTATCGTATGACATAATACCATTTATACAAGTGTTCTTATCTCAACAGTATATCAAACCTAAACATTGACACACTCTTGGTCAGTCACTGACTGATAATGTGCGTATTATATTCTAACTGGAAGGTGATGAAATTCCTTGAAACTGTGACTGAGAAAGTATCCCTGGAAAAGCATCCACTGTAACCTCCCTAATAGTTCACATATCTAGAGAGAGATCAATAGTACAAAAGCGAATCTCTTTCAAGTTCAAGGACTATATTCAGTGCTGGAATTATATATGTCACATTTATCTCCAGTACCAACGTACTGTATCAAAGCGACCTGAAATACAGACCAGCCATGTTCATTGTCCAGTCCTTCAGGAACTTGACTAATTTTGTTCCTAAAGATGTAGGAGCAAAGTCATCCTTTAACTTAATCTTGATAAAATGAAGACTTACTTGAAACTCTTCACTGCCAAGCTTCTTTGTGATGCTAGACAAGGAAACTTTGACTAAATAAGTCACATACTGAGGGACCAATCCCAGTCTCACTGGGCTTTACATTAATCATGATGTTGGAATTATTGAGAAAATGGAACCCAGAATTGTGAATTTCAATCTGAAAACCTACTACGTGCATAATCTGGGACCAAGTACATACCATACAGATGTGAACATTTTGATCTTTAGCTCTTTATAGCCTTAGCCAAAGCAAGTAACCCAGTGTCTCACAGACATGACACTACGTTATTTAAGTCTCCAGTGATAAGGTTCTAACTGATATGGGAACCACAATAGTAGCCCTGTAGATGAAGTGGTCTGAAAGATACTGATAAGGATTGGGAAATAAGGAAATCAGTTAACTCCCACGAGGACAACACTTCAGCAAGCAGCCATGCTTAAGATACATCTCATTCAACCTCATCCTTTTGCTCATGTATGGAATCTTACAAAATAGTCATGACTTTTACTTGGAGTTAGAATTCAGAGAAGGAATGTCTATACTATATAGCTCACATACTTCCCATCTACTACAGTTTGCTCCTCATGTATGGGCCTTAAGACTTGCAATCACACGAGCATTATATTAATTAGGTTCACTATGAAAACCCTTATTGACAAACTTCCTTTTGCTGTTAGAACGGCTGTTGAGATTTCCATAAGCACCCAAAACTGACAACTCAGTACCAGTTTGTCCAAATATGATTTAAATTTTCTGCAATTCTACGATTTTTTAAATGGTTTTCAGCAAAATTTCAGGAAGGAACAACATTGTTGTCGAAAGGCTCCTAATTTCCCCTTACTGAGTTCACAAATTCCTTCTCTGTTGAAAAATTCTTGCAAAACCTTTAGTAGGGGAATCCCCACTCATCAACTTAAAAGGCAATATGTATATGCACTTTACCTTGTTAGTCTCTAAAGAAAGGGCACAGCTACTGGCCATCCTACAAAGTATATTAGTTTTATTATACAAACCTAGCTACAAGCAATCTTGTCAGATAACATCACCAATAAGCTATCTTCACAATGTTTACTTTCTCCATCCACCAGCTTTGATTAACCAGTCAAAGATATTACTTATTAAACCCTTAATTAACAATATTGTCCAATAATTGACATCAACCACTAAATAAACAACTTTAGAATCATTAACTGTCTGTTTGTTATTTCCCTTTTGTCATTCTTCGACATATTCTATGCGCATCCTCCAATTCTGTCATTACTGACTAACTCTTACCAACCCTCTTCCAGAAGACAGAATTGTTTGGTACTTCTTGACATATGACATTCAATTATCCCATTCTACCTTCCATTAGATAAGCAATGATTGAGTCATTCAGCTTTTTTAAAAGTCCCAGTCTAGTCAACTCATATCTGTCTCTACAATAATAAAATAAAAAAATTAAAAAATTAAAACTTTTTAAACCTCTTTATCATTCAAAAGTACTATGTATACATGATTAAGAAGAAACTTATTTGCCTTCAATCTTGTAACTCTTCTAGATCCAAATCATTCAAGCTAATTATCCACAAGAACTATTGTGCTGTACATAGTGCAATTCTTAATAGTACATGATGGCTTAAATGTCAATGTTTCTCATATCTTCACTTGTCAAGTATACATACTGTAATTCTGAGGTGCTGGAAGAAGAGAAAGAAGCACCAAGAAAGTGCTGACTACATGGAAAGGATAGGTGTACTGTATTGAAGCAAAAGGGCCTTGACTTCCAGGAAGTAGGAAGAGTGAATTTTTGTTTTTTAAAATATACAGAAGAGCTACAACATAATGACAGCTATTCTCTTGTTCACCTAGGATGCATATACTTTATATTAAATGGTTATAACACATTATGCTATATGTACCAATACAGTCCACATTAGGTAAAATAACGTAAGGCATTACAAGTTCCTAAATGGGTGGAAGATGACAAACCTGTAAATGCATAACATACTGAAATACTGTATGGCTTCTCTGGGAAACAGTAGTACTGTACTTAGTGTTATAAATATTCAAATATACCCAATGGAAGGGCAGAAAACATACAAGGGCAAGATCCCATATAGTAAACAATGTTTAATTCACCACACACAGGTAATCTAAGAAAAGTAAAGTAATGGATCCAATTACCATATTTATATATGCAGATATATTATCAAAAAATTTTGCCATTAAAGTTGTTCAAATTGAAGTAAAAATTACCAAACGCAGCAGCTGTTCTTCACAGAAAAATTAACCTAATTTAGGTATATACTTGAGTAACTTACTGTTCAAAACCCTATTATTACCATAATAAATATTTTATGCAAGAATTTCAACATAAAATAAGAGAATATAGAAATTTTCTATACACAGCTCTCTCAGGAAATCTCTACCTGCATGACAGAAAGAGCATCACAGGAACGGTGTAGAAGTTAATTGCACTTTTAATGAACAAAAGCTATCATTTGCTACTGTCGTACATTTCTATCCAATATCGTTGAAAGTATATATACTTAGCAGCATCACCATAATTTTCCATGCAGTATACATATTTGTACTGACATTCAAAGAATAACACAAAATATTCCATGCTATATACTTGTTAAATTATTAGCATCAGAACATACCAAGACAAAAGAAATTGTTTCACCTGAAACTCTTATGATCTTTCAATGGGAATACAGCACTACATATTTGTAATTTCCTCATTTAACCCTTCTCTAATATAGTTTTTTTTTTCCCCCCCAACAATCAAGTTATGATAAAGTACTGTAACACTGACATCCATGATCAGTAAATCTATTCAGAGTAACTCTTCTTTACTTCCACATAAAAAAACTTTGGAACTACTTAAATTACCCTGACATTCAATATCCCAACTTCACTGTCTCATATAGTTAATACACTTCACAAAATTTCATGACTGCCTTTTCATTTCACTGTTTCAATTACTGTGCTACAAATGCTATTGCCATTTTTTGGTATAAGAAATTCAACTGACATCTATTTAAAAGAAAATTGCAACAATAATACATTTGAGACACCTAATCTTTCTCAATGAAAGCAACTATAACCTGATAATTCAGAGAGAACAACGTTCAACCGAATGATGAAGGGTATACAGTATTACGAGATACATTAGAGCCCTAATGAAATTCACATGAATTACAAGCCTAAACATTTAAAATAAATACGTTAGATTTTATTACAAATAATTTTTCTGTGCTGTTTAGCATGCACATTATTCATTTTTTACATTTTTATTCTAGCAAATAAATCAGGAGTAACCTATCCTAAATTCCTGTATCTTTAACCTAACGCACCACCCCAACAAGAACAACAACAACACAAAGTAGTTTGTAAAGCGTGCGTACTCCCAGAGTAAGTGAAAACAGATTATGATAGTCCCAATGTTTCACAACAACATATACCAGCTGCAAGATTAAATACATCCTTGATATCAATGCCAGGCCGAACAGACAAGGTGAATCAGGAGCACTACGTAAGTTAATTACACCACTCACTCAGTGAATAAAAGGAATGTGATGATAGCAGAAACTTTGTTGTTAGTATAACACAAACTTATTTACCAGAGGCAAACCCTATCTTCATTCTCTTGGTAGTCTATCTTTCCAGAATGTTGTCATATGCTTCCTTTAAACTATGTAGAAAATCATGCAAGAATGTATACCCAAAAAGAATCTGGCAGTAATTACCAACACACATTTACACATAGTCTCGCACACTCCTATGTGAGGCCTAGTATGATAGGGTGTCTACAATAGCGATGCATCTATTTTATGTAATCATATAAGCTGCTGTACAACTCCTGTAAGCTGCGGATACTCACAATAAGTATATTTTTATAAGTTAAGCCTAACCTTATACTGTACCTGATGTGGCATGACATTGCTTGGTAAGTTAAGTGATAATTTGGAATTTTTGCTGTAAAGTTTCAACTAATTTTATCTCAAGCTATGAATTTGAAAGTAAAACAGAAAAAACTCTAAGCATACTATTTAAACTGGAAAAAATTGTAAACGTTCCAAACAATACAAAACAAGAACAACATAAATTAGACTAAAGTGATAAGGTGAGCTATTGTGTTTGTGCATAACATCAACAAAAAAAGGATAGGGCTGGACACTAACTGTAAATAAAATATGGCTTAACGTTGATATGTGTAGTAGGTTTCAATATTTTCTGGCATTTTGGTCTAAAGTTCACTTTTTAATCTCAGGCTATTGGTACCTAGTAGGTAGGCCACGTTTATTTCACAACGTGTTGTCAAGTTTATTAATACGTACCCGTAGGTCACTGATGACACTTAAAGTAAATTCACAATTCACAGTACATATACTTTATTCCCACATGGTAAATTGTATTTCCAGCAACAAATATTGTATCAAATTCTATTTCCAGACACAAATATTGTGTAAATCTCTGCAATGTAATATAATTACACAATTCTAATTTGGAAATAAATTACATGAAACGAGAACTCTGAATCTTCCTTTCCTTCTGGCATTTGAGTGGCAAAAAAAAAAATTGTTGGTATAGGAAACTAGCAAATACTGTAGTTTTTCAGCAATTTACGAATAACTGCAGGCTAGGACATAGTATCCACATTGCAATTAATTGTAAAGTGATGTTAAATTTTGAAATTAGTATATAGTCGAAAGCCACATCAGGCTAATACCTAGGCCTGTCATATCTTATTGCAATTACGGTTCAAAATAGCCTAACCCTGATCACATTTTTTCGAATGGATAAAAGTGAACACACTTCCTATGTTGTTATTTTTTTTTCAAAACATAAACCTACAGGTTACGTGGCCCATAAGACATCCTAGCTACAGCCCAAAGGCTATGTTTTGAAAAATAATAGGAAGGCTAATACCTATAAACAATATAATTATAAGTAATAATTAATAATAATACAACTAAACGGCTATATATGTTTTGAATAACAATATGTAATATAATATATAGCTATATATATATATAATTATAATATAGATATAAGTATATATCTAATAGTAAAATATGTAATATATATATATACTATATATATATATATATATATATATATATATATATATATATATATATATATATATATTTATATAATATAGTATATATATAGTATATAGCTATATATATATATATATATATCGTATATATATATATATATATTTTATATATTTATATATATATATATGGATTATATATAATATATTATATATAATATTATAATAAAATTATGAGAAATAATTAATAAAAACAAAAGGCTATGTTTGAACAATAATAAAATAATATAATAATAATATGAGGCCTAAGTCCATTTGTCTAATAATTATAATTAGACGTAGATTATTTACGTCAAACTCGTAGTAGCTAGGTGGTATACCAATGCAGCCTAACCTCGTCTTGGCTTAGCCTAACGTAGACTCCAGAACGCAATCGATCAGCTGTGCGAATTCATTGACAAAAATGGATACATCTGGAGCAAAACAATTCCAGTAAACAGATAAATTCAAAAGAGAAATTTACCGCCCAAAAAATAGTAAAGAGAAAGAGTAGAGGTAACCCAGCGAACTGCTTTCAAAAGCTAGCTTATGGTAAGGAAAGCTCCCCTTGTGAGGAAGGGAATAAACGGGCCCAAGAGCCTTATTTCGAACACTCACCCTCATTTCCGAACAGGCTCCACAATTTCGCGATGAGAATTCCCATTCTGGCGACTCGGAATTGCGGCAATAAAGGATAGAATGATGTCGAGAAATATGGTAAATATCAGCACGCAACGTTGTACACCTTCACCTCACGACTTGCAATAAGAAACTGAGTGACGAAACTTAAACAGCCGGAGCCGTTCCCTACGACGACAACTCGCGAATGTCTACGTTTTATAGTAGACCGCCATAAATCACGTCGTGGAAACGTCGCTGCAGTTAAATATTAATTTTGGAAATTAAATCACACAACCGCTAATATTCTACGTATGCATAGTCTTAAATAATCTTTTGGCAACTAGAACTTGTTCTCGAAACAATCTAATTCCGTAGAACGAGCCCAGATTTGGGGGGGAGGAAGACAATTGACGTCATTCATGACGTCACTGTTAGAAACAAAACCACCATATTGGTTGGTGTGAGGTATGGCGTCACGGAAACCTTCAGCGTCCGCCATCAATTTAATAGACCATTGTACACGATCACATTGAAGGAGAGATTAACGAAGACCATGTGCATGAACTTTGACGTTGTTACAATGAAGGCTAAGCAACAAACTTTAATGCGCGGTTGTATCCTGGATTCTAAAGTTGGTTATGTACTATGGGTTCGCCAACAGCGACGGATCACTTTATCAAGTTATACGGTATCTCTTCAGCTCAAAACGCAAGAATCAGTGCTGGCAGAAGGCCAGCCCAGAGACCAATCTAACAACAACAAACTGGTGACTCAGATATGAGTCACGTCTCTTGACAGTCATTACGGCCATAACAACAAGCTATTCTGAATTAAACCTCTATACTTGACAATTCCTAAATTGCCTATACACTCCATTTTCATAATATATTTAGTACCAGCGGGTCTCTGGTACCGAATAAAAACAGCGATAAGCATTTAGGGTTAGATATCTATCGGCACTAATTAAGGATTTGTGGAAAAACCATAAACTTGAGTCTATTGCAGTGGCCGTCAACCAGGTGGGAATTGTGACCATTTGGAATGCAATTTTGAGGCAGACATATTTTTGGAAAGGGTGACTGGGGAAAAAGCATACTTATATATAATGGTATAAGGGTGAGTGGGCCAAAAAGGGTTGAGAACCTAAAAATATTTCTGTCGGCTGGTCAGTTATGAGGTCAACACTAGACCCCTATCTCTTCCCACTTCCTACAATTCTTTAAGGAGACTACGAATAGGAAAACAGAAGCACAAATGAAATCCTAAAGCTCGTGGCTTTTAATTCTTATTAAGATCAACTTGAATTATTGAAATGACTTGTGCCTTGAAAATTTAGGTGTGAGGAATTCCTCCCACAACGATTTTATTTTCTAATGTTTTTATGTATTCACTTGTTTCCGTGCTATCTGTCTCTTATTATAGTTATTAGTGTCTGTCTCATAAGATTTTCACTGTGTATTGCCGTCCGTCAGGTAATCGACAGACAGGAACTATGTTACTGTATTTGTATTCATGTGAAAACCAAATAGATTCGCATGCCCATATATTTTGTAAAGATATGCACGTCTATATTGCATGACATAATAAGGGTGAAAGAATCACATCTACTCGAGAATGACACTCTTAACATTATTTCATCCGATTTTGCTATGTTCTAGCATGAGTACGTATAGTATCTGAGGTGCGGTTTGCACCGAAAAGATGGTTTTACGCAAAGACGAAGTCTTTTGACATAACGCAGTATAAGTACTGTTTTAGTTATGATAATTCATTTGTAAATTGCTTTTTGGTGAGTGTATTGAGCATATCACGTATGGTAAGAGCTGAAGGTGTTGTTGGGTTTTGTTTGTACTACCTCTCGCCAGATAAGCTTTAGGAGAGGTCAAGAGATAAGGAGGAGAAAGGAAGGGTAATAATTAGCCCCTCTGAACGCTCCTTTGCGTGCCCCTCTATGGATGTGCTTGCGTATGTGTAATACGTACACTGTCTGGGCGTGACATCGCCCAAAATGACATTGACACACACCACCAATTAATTCACTACATTTAATAAATTTGTTGAAGTTGTACGTACACTATTATATTTGGAATTTATTTTTTACAACGAACTTGATAATTATTGTAAAGTTTTTTTATGTTCATGAAAACCTTGTAAGTCAGTTCTGTATCCGTGGTAATTGTATAACTTGTCTCTTTTCCCCAACAAAACCCGAATGCAGGACGGAACGAACAGGCTCAGCTTCTTGGCTCAACTTTTGAGGTGACCTGTTATCTAGTGTTGTGTAGTGATGTGAGTGTCGATTTAGAAAGGGCGATTACCCCGATTCTTTGAATTTTGTCGCAATTTGTTTCATTTGAGTGGCATTGAGTTATAATTCCAATTGAGTGATTAAGTTCATATGTCACTTAAGTTATTACGCTTTGATATGTTTAACTCTTAGTTATTAAATCAATTTTAACTGTAAATTTATCAAATGCGTTTCAATATCCCTCGATTTTATTTCATTTTCTTATGTTTCAGTTTTATGGATGGTGAATATAAATTGATCTGATAAACCTTTATTGTGTTCATACTTAAGAAACGAGACAACACAGCAGTCCTCTAAGGGCTGAAAATCAACCCGTGAGTATTCGCAACATTTTGAGAGAGAGAAGAGAGAGACCAGAGGAGAAGAGAGAGCGAGAGAGAGAGAGAGAGAGAGAGAGAGAGAGGAGAAGAGAGAGAGAGAGAGAGAAAGGAGGCGCGTACCTCTCGTCGTATCTCGTATAGCGATTTATGATCTGAGTTCATGTCTACAAGGAATGCTCAGTAAGTGAAAGTTTTTAATTGTGGTACTATTCATTATTGATATTGGTGTGTTATCCTCGTTAATAATTAATTGGGTTGAGAGATATCTCCCCGTAATTTAGAAACCGCAAAGGGAGTTTTGCGGAGTTGTTACGTAAGGCTTTTAGCGGTTTTTAACCAAGTTACAACGTTAAGCATATACAGTCCACTATAAGTCCATCTTTTTCGCCACATCAGGTTTTGTTATACATACATATTTAGTTGTATCCTTGTTGACTTGAACACTGAATACGTACCTACTGGTTACTTGATTATGGTGGGTTGCAGCCAGGCTACAGATGAGCATATGGCCAGCAACTTCATCCCAAAAATATTCGTTATGAATCAGAATGCTTATATATATATATATATATACTATATATATATATATATATATATATATATATATATATATGTATGTATGTATGTATGTATGTATAACACCCGCCATAGTCAAATAATCACTAGGTACAAATTCAGTGTTCAAGTTAACAGGAACACAATTATTATTATTATTATTATTATTATTATTATTATTATTATTATTATTATTATTATTATTATTATTATTACCTAAAACATATTGGTATCATAATAGATGGTCGAAAGGTGTTAAAGGGAGTAGGAAATACTTCTTCTATAAGGGCCAGTAGTGAGAGAGGCCGTACCCAAGTTGGATGGCGGCAAGTGTAAAAGTGAAGTGTGAGTTTATTAATCACTGGTTATTGCTTTTCAAAACAAGAAAGCATTAAATACTTTTCATTCTATTATAAAGAGATTATTATAACACTTCAACTGTGGCGTGGTTCTTATCGTCAGCCAGTTTAATCTTTTATTACGAGCGAAACTTACAAAATTACTCAGAAAATCAGAATTTCCATTTTAGTTCGTTTGTTTGAATGCTTAATATTCTTATTTAAAACCTACAAAACTCATAATTATGTGGACGTGAGCCTCATAATCAGCTACATATAGTTATAATTTTAACAGATAAGGATTCACCTGGGAATATACGTGTGTATATCTGCGCCAATTTAGAAATTCTGTCAGGAATGAGATAGTCACGATAAGCATGTTATAAGGATTCCTGCGTCTGCCGGGGGTCAATAGACTACGAATATATAATATATATATATATATATATATATATAAGATATATAAATATATATATATATATATATTAATATATATATATATATATAAAATATCTATATATATATATATATATATATAAATATATATATATATATATATATTATATAGAATATATATAGAGAGAGAGAGAGACGAGAGAGAGAGACGAGAGAGAGAGAGAGAGAGAGAGAGAGAGAGAGAGAATCAGTTGCAGAGAGAAGCATCATAGGACAAAAAGAGAAACAAGAAAGAAAATTATGAGACTAGAGCACTAGAAAGCGAAAAGTGTCTAGGAATAAGAGCTGTTATTACACGAGACAAACGTGAAATACAAAATAAAATAGTAAAACCATTCTATAAAGTGGAGGGTGATTAAATGTTGCAATCCTAAGATCCCTTAAGCAAAAGTAGATGTGAATAAATTGCAAGTAATCCTTGACGGTTTAACTGCCAGTGCTAGATTTTCTGATGGCCTGAGTGACAAAGAATTAGCTTACAGTTTTTTTAATCTTTTAGTAATATAATTTAAGATGTTATTGGAGCTTTTGAATAACAATAATAGACAAGAATGGACAACGATAGACAAGAATAGACAGCATCGGTTTGTTTCCGCGGTGAACGACATAAGAAGAAGAAGAAGAAGAATGAGGTCTATGACGTCACGGAGCTGATTGTAAACAACAGGTGTGGAACGTCAGGTCTGCTTGAAAACATATTGTTGGACCTTGTTTCTGCTGAACTGATTTCGTGTGCGACTTGTTCGGAGCCCCAAAATCTCATTCATGAGTGATAACGATGAGTACGTTGACGATAGTATGGACTCAGAGGAGGAAGAACATGTGAGCGAGACGTCGGGTGGGAGGCCCCCTGCTGTGGCGTATCCTTTTTTTAAAAACTTAGTACCTTGCCTATTAGTAGCTAGTATTTTCAGTCTCACGAGTTAACCTAGACCGACGAGTTCTCTTTTAACCTCAGACTACATTGTTAGGCTATAGGTAAAAATAAATTTATGTTCAAACATGACCCCTGGAATAAAAGTTACTCTAGGCTGGACTAGAATTGTTGTGGACTTCTTTACAGATAGGGTAAACAACCGCGTGGACTGGCCAACTCACCGACTACCGCAGCTAGGCCACCCTCCGAAAAAGTACTTTTAACACGTTCTGACACCGGCGATGGTCATCAGTCATGAGTAGTTGGTGGTGATAACAGGAGCTCAAGACCTCTACTCTCCTTTCGATGTAAGTATTTTCTCCAGAGTTAGAAATTAGGGCCAAATTTAAAGCATTAAACAGAGGGTAGTGAAAAGGGTGTCCATGGCAGTGCAAATCTCACCAAAATGCTTTAGAAATTTTTACTTACGCTTCATTTTTTAGATTGATGCCAACTCGATGTTTACGGAGTCGCTTGTGTCAACAAACTTCCCATTTCCTATGATAAATCCGCACACCACTTGTACCCACAGACGCTGGGGCACTTTCATCACAATAATCGGAACACGGTCCCTTACCGAGACGTTTTTAAGTAAACAACTGTTTTGGTAGAAGAAGACAACGAAGCGTGCACTAGATAATTTTTAAAATAAATAGTAAAACATCGATATTTTACATATTTATGATGATTAATTTGAAAATATTCGGTCCCTGGGCCTCTGTCTGTTTTCGCACCATAAGAAATTATGGGGCCGAATTTGCAATGACCAGAAAGTCGTTAAAAGAGGAAAGTTAGCATTGAGGGGCATATGTTTTGAATGAGAAAAATACAAATTTATACAATAGCTAGCTTGTAAAAGATACTTGATTGATAACCAAGCAGCATACCTACTGTGGGTTTCAGAGACAGTGCAAGCACGTTTTTTGGAAATATTTCTGTAACGAACACCCGTATCAGAACGAGATTTTGCTATAGTGCATTACACCCAGTGCCGTAATTTATAAGGGTATCGTGAATCACTAATTGTAAAGAATAACGACACTTGTCCTTGTACTAAGAGACAAAAACTTCATTATCCAGAAATGGATACGAACACACGTAAAAAGCTCCACCTACCCTCTCCCCCCCCTCCACCGCCACCCCTTTCCTTCTTCCTTCCTTCGCCTTCCTTTCTCTCTCTCTGTTGCCATTCGGTATGTGTTCACCCTCCAAACTGGGTATAAGACTACACAAAACGTTGAAATTGGTAAAATTAGGCTATGTATTGGAAGTATATATACATAAATATTAATATTAAAGCAATTTTATCATTATTGCATTACTATGACAACTAGAATTCATGGAAACAGTTTATAATAATGCATCGGCGTATGTGTGAAGCTCCACTAATGTGGCAAAGATGATTTTGCCATTTTTAGCATGCAAACATTAAGGTTACATTTATTTCTGGCATACAGTTATTAAAAAAAATTAAATACTAATATAGACTTAAATCAATGAAAAGTCCTAGCAAAAAAAAAAAAAAAATTATAATCCACTTATCCGAAGTCTGTTCCTCTATGGTTTTCGGCAGCCAGATGTACGACAAGGTTAGAAACATTGGATTGTATCTACTTTAGAGATATCTGTAATTTTTCGGGTAATTTGGTTGCAAAAAAGGGATAATTTAGGGAATAAAACTTTGCAGTGTCGTCGTCTGCTGTTCGTAACTGTGTTTGTGGCGCGCGCACTTAGGAACCAGGAACAGCAACTTGTTTAAAGTGTAATGTGGAGTGAATTGAGACCAAAATGTGTATAATAACAATCAAATAAGCACTGTGGAGTTTCAGTTGTGATGGCAGTAAGGATAAAAACCACCGATTACAAGGTAAAAATGAATTCAGTTCAAACCATGACCCCGGGAATAACAAGTTTTATTGTAGTGTCTTACCGAACAATTATACAGCCGTGATTTCCACGAGCGGCAGGAGACTAAATTCAAATTTAGCGCGTCGGCGTCGCCAACACTGGTGGTGATGACGTCATCTCCCTCCACTCGCGGGTAGAACCAGGTACAACTGCCCAGGTGAATCCAATTCTTTTCCTGCCGGCGTCCGGTGAACATCGGTGGTCGGTGCGGTTGGATGGACTTTGCTTCGCTTTTTTTCTGGTGGAATTGATCTTCGGAATTGGTGAAGTACTCTTTTTGGCGTTGTTGTTATTTTGCTTTTTATTTAGGCGTTGCCATGTCGGATTCTAGTCCGTCGGGAGTTAGGTTTTGCATCTCAGGATGTAAAACTAGATTATCCAAGTTAGAATATGATTCTCACACTAAATGTGTTAAGTGTAGGGGACAGGTTTGTTCAGCAGATCGAACATGTAACGAGTGTAGTGATTGGACTGATTCTCAATGGAAGTTTTTTAGTTCATACTCGGAGAAATTAGCTAAAGACAGAATTAGAAAAGCAGCGCTTAGGGAAAGTAGACTTAGCTCTGTTCGTCGTTTGCGATGCATCTGTTCCTTCTGTTTCTCCTCAAATTGTTATGTCTCCTTTAACTACACCTCCTATTCCTCCTACTAATCCCACTTCTCCGGCTTCCCGTGTAGTTTCTTCCGACACCATTGCCAGTCTGGAATCGAGTTAGATCAGAAATTTTCGGTACTAGCGAATACGGTTTTGCAACTTGGTAATTCAGTTAAGACGTTTTTGGAGAAAGAAACGGCCTCAGGTAAGAGTGTAGTTGAGGGTGCGTCTGTCTGTCCTGACACGTCTCCTAGACAAAGGTCACTGTCCAGCTCCCCGCACCGGGAGAAGACATACCGGAAGTCCAAGGGAGTCGATCGGGATTTGCCCACAGACAGGCGCCTCTCTTGTTGAGCCTGTTGCGCCTCAACAGGGCTCGGTTAAGCGTTGGAAAGGTGTTGCGGTCAGACGCCTTTCGAATGATTCAAGCGATTCGTCTCCGGTCGCGCGGCGCTCCTTGGCGAGATTCGCCCTGTTTCGCGTTCCTTAAAGAGGCGTTCAGGCGCCGATTCTTCGCCTCCTCCAGTCAAGCGGTATAAGGAGCCTGAGAGTAGGGTTGCGCCGCGGCCGTTAGCGGCTCGTTCGTCGCCTCAATCTGTGCCTTTTTCGGCTCCATCTACTAGTAGAGATTGTGGTTTTAGCGCTGTAGCTAGCAGTTCTAAGGGTGTTTCTTTAGGCGCTTTTTTGTCTGTTACGCCTGATGCGCCTGTTTCGCCTCGAATTTCGGCGGCTCCGAGCGAGGCGCAAATAGTTTTCCCGCCTCCTGCTGAACATTTAGGCCCTTCCAAGCCTTCGTTAACTGTTTTTGATTCGTCTCTGGCGCCTTTGCGCAAGCAGTTAGAGATGTTAACCAACTGGATGAATGAGTCCAAGGGTGGTTCGAAACCTTCAGATCCGGTTGTAGTTCCGTCTACTTCTTCGGCGGTATCGGAGAATGAAGAAGAAGTAGAGGAGGAGGATTCACATCACCTCTCGTGTTATTCACGTCTCCTTAGATTTCTTCTGGCGTGATCATTATACCAGATTATTTTGAGAAAGCGGCTCCGCGCTCCCCAACTTCGACTTTTTTGATGAGGAGGAAAACTTCAGACCCTCTCCTCCCAAAACTTGTTCTATCTAAAGCGGTTAGACATTCGTTGAAAGAGACGGAGAAATGGATGTCTATGAAAAAGAGACTTGAGGGAAGGCTCTTTTTTGCCTATTACCCTCCCTCTAAGTTGCTTCGTAAGAGGTATAGGTTTTATGTAACTGGGGAAGCTCCTTCTCTGGGAGTTTTCTGCCTCCTCCCAGGGAGACTTCTCCAGTTTAATCGACTCCTCTAGAAGATCTGCTTTCGCCGCAGCGAAAGTTTTCTTTACAGCGCCTGAGTTGGACCACGTTGTAAAGAATCAATTTAAACTTTGGAAGTCTTTAGCTTCCTTGATTGGACTATTGGCGCTTTAGCGGCCAAGATCGAAGACTGTCCTTCTCTTTCCCAGGAGTTAGCGGAGGATTGGATTGGTGTTCTGTCCTGTGCGGACAAATCCATTAGGGATGGATGTGATGAGTTAGCTTCGCTCATCGCCTTTGGTACCCTTAAGAAAAGGCAACTTTGGTGCTCCTTTGCTTCTAAAAGGGTTACGTCCCAACAGAAGTCTGCTCTCTTGTTTGCTCCTTTTGTGAAAGATAACCTCTTTCCAGACGATGTAGTGTTGTCAATTTCGTCTGCGCTAGATAAGAAATCTACTTCGGATTTACTGGCACAGTCTACTAAGAGACCTAAAGCTCCTGTGGAGACTGTTCCTTCGGTTTCTCCTCTGGCCCAAGCGCCTTTTCGAGGGAGAAAACCCAAGCGCTTCTTTCGGCCGAAATCGAATTTGCGACCTCAGTCTAAGGCCTCGGCCAAGGTTAACAAACCTTCCAAATGAAAGCTCGGTTCTTCATGCACCAGTGGGAGCCAGGCTGGCTCTGTTTTGGGAGGAATGGGAAAACAGAGGAGCAGAAGCCTGGGTAGTGCAAGTACTCAAGTTCGGCTATCGTATTCCTCTCGTTTCACCTCCCTCGCTCTCACCTGTGCCAATTCCATTCCAGGCATACTCTCCGGGCTCAGACAAATTTCTGGCGCTAGCCGCAGAAGTGGAAGCGCTTGTTCTCAAAGAAGCGATAGAACAGATAGAAGGGGATTTTCCTCCAGGCTTTTACAATCGCCTTTTTGTAGTTCCCAAGTCATCAGGGGGCTGGAGGCCGGTTTTGGATGTGAGCGCCCTGAACTTGCATGTCCAGAAAACAAAATTTCATATGGAGACCACTCGGTCGGTTCTGGAGTCCATCAGACAGGGGGATTGGATGGTCTCTCTGGACATGCAAGACGCTTATTTTCACATTCCGATACATCGCGAATCTCGGAAGTACCTGAGGTTCATGTTCGAAGGCAAGGTGTTTCAATTTCGGGCGCTTTGCTTCGGACTAGCGACCGCTCCTCAAGTTTTCACCAGGGTTCTATCCCCGATAGGAAGCTGGCTACACTATTAGGAGTAAGAATCTCCCTCTATCTGGACGATTGGCTTCTCCGGTCGGAATCAGAGAGTCGGTGCATGAAGGACCTGGAACAACTCTGGATCTTGCCAGAAAGTTAGGAATTCTGGTCAACAAACAGAAGTCCCAGTTGGTTCCATCTCAGAGCATCCTTTATTTGGGGATGATTCTGAATGCTCAAGTTTTTCGGGCTTTTCTGTCCCCGAAGAGGGTTCAAGGCTGTCTGGAGACAGTTCAGGAGTTCTTGGACAAAAAGGTAAGTTCTGCCAATCAGTGGATGAGGCTCCTGGGCAAATTGACGTCAGTGGAGAAATTTGTGACGTTGGGAAGACTGCACATGAGACCTCTGCAGTTTTTCCTGAGAGCCTCTTGGTGCAGGAAGACACAACCAGATCGATTACCTTTCCTGTCACAGATCAAATAAAAGAGGACCTAAGGTGGTGGCTCTCTCGAGCAAGGTTGGAAGAAGGGTTAGATTTACGACCCATCCTCCCGAACCTACAGTTCTTTTCCGACGCATCGGACACAGGTTGGGGAGCCCTACTGGGAAATCAACGGACTTCAGGAGCTTGGTCGGAGAAGGAGAAGAAGTTCCACATAAATGTAAAGGAACTGTTAGCAATTTTCTTAGGGTCAGACAGTTTCGGAGCTTAGTAGAAGGCCGAGTAGTGGCAGTGCATTCCGACAACCTCCCACGGCTCTCTGTACGTGCGGAAACAGGGGGGGACTCAGTCTTTCTCTCTGTACGAAGTAGCCAAGGATCTCCTCCTGTGGTCAAACGAA
Source organism: Macrobrachium nipponense (assembly GCF_015104395.2). Lineage (NCBI taxonomy): Eukaryota > Metazoa > Arthropoda > Malacostraca > Decapoda > Palaemonidae > Macrobrachium > Macrobrachium nipponense. The sequence goes on from NC_087220.1 coordinate 50,731,359, forward strand.
GCGAAGGTTCAGCTAGTCCCGAGATTTGTTCCGGGAAAGATGAACGTCCATGGCGGACGAGTTAAGTCGTCAACAGCAAGTGTTACCTCTGGAGTGGACTTTGGACAACAACGAATTTGTTCAGAAACTTTGTTTGGCGCCTTTGGGGACGACGCGTCAATAGAATTGTTCGCCGACATCGAGGAACAACCGTCTTCCTCTCTTTTGTTCTCCAGTCCCAGATCCTCTAGCTTGGTCGGTGGACGCAATGCTGTTGGATTGGTCGGGTCTGGAAGCTTATGCATTCCCTCCGTTCGGTCTAATAAGAGAGGTGCTGAACAAGTTCATGTCGCACAGCAATGTAACGCTAACGTTAATCGCTCCCTTTGGCCCAGGAAAGAGTGGTTCCCGGACCTTCTCCAGTTGTTAGTAGACTTCCCCAGACTTCTTCCTCCAGAGAAGTGGCTTCTCAAACAACCTCACTTCAAGAGGTTCCACCAAAACTTGTCCGCTCTAGCTCTGACAGGGTTCAGACTGTCCGGAATCTTGTCAGAGCGAAAGGATTTTCAAGAAGAGGCTGCAGAAGCTATCGCTCGTTGTAGGAGAGATCTTCCTAACAAACTCCTATCAAGGGAAGTGGAGAATCTTCAGAGAGTGGTGTAGAAGTGCTAAAGTCTCTACTTCTGCGACCTCTTAACAGAAATAGCAGATTTTTCTCTATTTCTTAGGAACTCTAAGAAACTGGCTCCTTCGACGATCAGAGGATATAGAGCCATGCTCTCTTCGGTTTTTCGACATCGGTTTGGATATTTCCTCCAATTCAGATCTGTCGGACCTCATTAGGTCTTTCGAAACCACTAAGCTCCCGCAAGATACAGTGGCTTGGAACTTAGATGTGGTGCTTAAGTTCCTCATGGGGCCACCGTTGAGCCTTTGAAGTCGGCTTCACTCAGGAACTTGACTAAGAAAGGCACTCTTTCTATTGCACTAGCTTCTGCTAAGCGTGTCAGCGAATTGCACGCTATAGACAAAAGAGTCGGTTTCTCTCAAGGCAATGCTGTATTTTCGGTATCTTTGACCTTTCTAGCCAAAAATGAGAATCCTTCTAATCCTTGGCCGAGGAGTTTGTGGTAAGGAACTTATCTGATTTGGTTGGACATGAGGAGGAAGAAAGGCTCTTATGTTCCAGTCAGGGCTATTAAGCAGTATCTGTTGCCACTAAGGGTATCAGAGGACAATCTTCTAAGCTCTGGACCTCGTTCAAAATCCCTCTCGTCCTCTTTCTAAGAATGCTATATCGTTCTTTATTAGAGAGCTTATCAGGGAAGCTCACTCGCAGTCCGAGAACGACAATCTTTCCGTTCTGAGAGTTAAAGCTCACGAGGTTAGAGCAGTGGCAACTTCTTTAGCATTCAGAAAGAATTTATCTTTAGCTTCGATTCTTCAGAGCACGTTCGGAGATCGAATTCGGTTTTTGCGAGTCATTATCTCAAAGAGATAGAAAACGGTTTTCGAGAATTGTTAAAACGTTAGGTCCGGTGGCGGTTTCTGGCATGGTGTTGGGAGAAACGGCACAGGGGTCGTCACCTCTATGCTAACTTTTCACCTTGAATAGGTTGTCGAGTTCAAGGGAAGCTGGGGGTACTGAGTACCGGGATACTCACCAGTCTGTTAGGTCAGATTTTACAATGGTTGGGTATATATGTTTTTAAATCTGGTGTTGGTGACAAATGTTTTGTATGATTGAATTTCTGGTCTTAGCCCAGGGCAAGGGCAATCTTTGTTGTTACTATCCTCCGTCAGTCAGCCTTGACTCGCTTGAACTACGGAAGGATTCCACTCCTGTAGAGGCTAACTTTGGGCAAATTCCAATTCCTCTACAATAGTAAGAAGAGCACCGACCAGAGGCAGTAACAGTCTGCTGTAGCTCTCTTACAAGGTAAGGTACAACAGACACCTTGAGTGTTTACTGGTATTGCAATAAATGTAACCATTTAAAAATACTAGTGGTCCACTGAATCCCACCTTCCCATAAATGTGTAATCAGCTCTATAATTGTTCGGTAAGACACTACAATAAAAAAATAAATGAAAATTTTCATTATCTAAAATGAAGTTTTATTGTATACTTACCGAACAATTATGATTATACCCACCCTCCTCCCCTTAGGTGGACGGACGGGCAGAAAGAATTGGATTCACCTGGGCAGTTGTACCTGGTTCTCCCGCGAGTGGAGGGAGATGACGTCATCACCACCAGTGTTGGCGACGCCGACGCGCTAAATTTGAATTTAGTATCCTGCCGCTCGTGAAATCACGGCAGTATACAATAAAACTTCATTTTAATAATGAAAATTTCATTTTCATACTTTCACTAATATAGGCAACAAAATGTTGTTTTATTGTGTTGATTACAACTGCAATCTTGAGTAAGATCAATAAACGTTACATATATACTCTAACATTGTTCAAATGAGTGCTGGGAAGGCTGGGAAAGATGGTTTTATACATTCAACTTACCTGTCAGATATATACTTAGCTATTTGACTCCGTCGTCCGACAGAAATTTGAATTTCGCGCACACGCTACCTGTAGGTCAGGTGATCTACTTACCTGCCGCTGGGTGGCAGGACTAGGTACCATTCCCATGTTCTATCATATTTTTTCTGTCGGCCTTACTGGCAACGTCGTGTGGGTATCTCCGGCTGGATTCGTATTTTGCATCGCAATTGATCTTCGTTTGGACTTCTCGTGACGTAATTTGCATTGATTGTAGTGGGCGTACGCGATTGTGGACCGTTTTTGGAATTTGATTTGGATTGTTCAACATGATGTCTGATTCTGGAAGTGTGGTGAGAATGTGTGTGAATGTGGGTTGTAAAGTTAGGATGCCGAAGGCATCGCTTGATCCTCATACTATTTGCAGAAATGCAGGATGTATGAATTCTTTTGTTAATATTGTAATGAATGCAAGGATTTGAGTGCGGAAGAATGGATATCTCTAACTTCATACTTGAAGAAGTTGGAAAGAGACAGGGTGAGGAGGTCTTCTTCCAAACCTTTGTCTAGTTCCGTATCTAGCGGGGTTATCAGTAATATTATACCCTCTTCTATACCCTCTTCTCCTTTTACTGCCCCATCTAATGTACCTGCTCCCTTATTAGAACCCACAGATTCGGCATCTGAGATTGCGAATCTTAAAGCCGCCCTTCGGAAAATGGAAACCAAAATGGCGGCCATTGAAGGTAAGCAGTGTGATTATAGTGCTGTGGCTAGTGATATAAGTGTCCCCAGTGCTGTGGAGGGGGCGTTTGATTGTCTCCACACGCTCCCAGGCTAGACCTCTTTTCAAGCTCCCAAGCCCAGAGGAGAAGGAATGTCGAAAGCCGTAAGGAGGTTGTGGAGGATCCCCAACAGTCAGACGTCCCTTCGGCATTTTCTGTACGCCACAGAATGCCAGAGAACGCTACAGAAAAAGCGTTCTGCGTGAGTGTTTCCCTCCTCGGAGAATTCTTCACCTAAAAGAGGTCTTCTTCCAAACCTTTGTCTAGTTCCGTATCTAGCGGGGTTATCAGTAATATTATACCCTCTTCTATACCCGCTTCTCCTTTTACTGCCCCATCTAATGTACCTGCTCCCTTATTAGGAACCCACAGATTCGGCATCTGAGATTGCGAATCTTAAACAAAGCCGCCCTTCGGAAAATGGAAACCAAAATGGCGGCCATTGAAGGTAAGCAGTGTGATTATATTTGCTGCTGTGGCTAGTGATATAAGTGTCCCCAGTGCTGTGGAGGGGGCGTTTGATTGTCTCCACAACGCTCCCAGGCCTAGACCTCTTTCAAGCTCCCAAGCCCAGAGGAGAAGGAATGTCGAAAGCCGTAAGGAGGTTGTGGAGGATCCCCAACAGTCAGACGTCCCTTCGGCATTTTCTGTATCGCCACAGAATGCCAGACGAAACGCTACAGAAAAAGCGTTCTGCGTGAGTGTTCTCTCCTCGGAGAATTCTTCACCTAAAAAGACGGTTGGAGGAATCGGCGGATCTTTCTCGGTCCCCTGAAAAGACGTTTGGATGAACCCAGATTACTTCAAGTCCTGAGCGTTTTCAAGAGGAGGACCATTCAGTAATTAAACAACCTAGGGTAGCAAAAATGAACTGAGACTAACAGAATCCTTCGCACTATGCAGGATTCCATCACATCTCTGGTGGGAGTTCTGTCAAGAGACCCTCCAGAAGGAAAGACGATTTCCTGCCTATTAGAAGTCTAGGCTGTCGAGGGTTCAGACTCGCCATATAAATTTGTCATCCGATTTGGAATCGGATTCATCAGCCTTGCATAGGCCGAGCAAGATCCGTTCTCCTGTCAAACGCAAGGCGCCAGACAGGAAAGTTTCTCCTGTTCATCATGAAGCGCCAGACAGGCACAAGACGCCAACGAAACGCATAGAGCCTTCCAGGCGCGAGACGCCAGACAAGAGCGTCGAGTTCTCTAGACGCGAAGCGTCAGCCAAGCGTGAAGCGCCAGCCAGACGCGAAGCGCTTTCCAGACGCGAGTCGCCAGTCAGGCGCGTCGAGCATTCCAAGCGCGAGACGTCAACCAGACGCGTGACGCCAGTGTGGATCGAGGTGCCAAGAAGACGCGAGTTTCGAGACAGGCGCGTGACGCCAACCAGAAGCAGGACGCCTCCCAGGAGCAAGGCGCCAGGCAAGCGCCAGAACGCTACGAGGGGGGGGGAGGGCGAGGACGTCAACAAGAAGCGTTGAACGCCTCTCAGAGAGGAGTCGCCAGGCAAGCGCGAGGACGCTCCAAAGCGGGTGACGCCAGCCAGAAAGCATGACGGCCTCCCAGGAACGAGGCGCCAGGCAAGCGCGCCAGGACGCTACGAGGCGCGAGACGTCAACAAGAAGCGTGACGCCTCTCAGGAGCCAGGCAAGCGCAGAGGGGACGCTCCAAAGGCGCGTGACGTCAACCAGAAGCGTGACGCCTCCCAGGAGAGAGGCGCCAGGTAAACGCGAGGACGCTGCAAGGCGCAAGACGCCAGCCAGAAGCGTGACGCCTCCCAGACGCGAGGCTTCTACTAGTTGTGGGGACGTTATTGTTCGTAGTCCTTCACCTACTAGAAACAATTCTCCTAGAGCGACTTCTCTTGATAGAGAATCGATCAGGAAAGAGCGATCTCCTTCTAACCTTGACCTTGAAGAGATTTCTGAGGAAGAAGTTTCAACCAACGAGGGACTTTCCAATTATAAAGTTTTAGCCTCGTTACTTCTTGAGGAGTTTGGGGATTCTCTTAGTCCTGCGGCTCCTCCTTCGCCGAGGTCTCTGTTTTCGAGCACAAAAACCCCGAAATCCTCGGCTTTCTTAAAGATGAAGCCTGCGATCTCAATGAGAAAAGCCTCCAGTCTTTGGATTCTGGCTTTTATCTAAAAGGAAACTCTGAGAACTGTTTATTGCTCTCTCCCTCCAAGCTGACAGGGAAGAGAGGCATTTGGTATAAGACGCAAGAGGCGATGGGATTGATGCTCCCCTCGTCTGCAGATTCAGATTTCTCGAGTCTTGTAGAGTCTGTGAGAAGACAGTCTTCTCAATTCAGCAAAGGCATCCTGGAGTATGTGGGAATTAGATCTGCACCTTAAGGGAATTTTTCACGTCTTAGAGGTGTTCAACTTCTTGGATTGGTCTCTTGGGGTGCTGGCTAAGAAGACGAGTGAGCCAGATTTTCTTGATCCAGAAACTTTGCACAGTGTCCTATCTTGCATGGATAAGGCTGTGCAAGATGGTTCTGGTGAGTTGGCGGCACTTTTTGGATCTGGAATGTTAAAGAAAAGATCTCTTTACAGTTCCTTTCTGACGAAAGGAGTTTCTCCTTCTCAGAGGTCCGCTCTACTATTCGCACCTCTGTCAGAACATCTGTTTCCTTCATCGTTAGTGAAGGATGTTTCGAGATCCCTGTCAGAAAAGGCTACGCAGGACCTTCTTGTGCAATCTTACAAAGAAATTAGACTACAGTTCCAACTCAGAAGAAGGTGGCTCGTACTCCAGTGGTGCCCTTTCGTGGAGCCCCTCGACTCGATCAACTTCGAAGAGAAAACCTTCGACAAGCGAGGGAGGTCTTCCTTCCGCTCTTTTAAAAAGAGCAAATAACAGCCATGTCCTCCAAGCACAGGTAGGGGGACAGACTTCAAATACTTTCTGGAGGCCTGGGTCTGGTCCCTGGGACTCTGTCTGTTCTACAGAACGGGGTACATCATTCCCTTCATAGACAGACCTCCTTTGGCAACATCTCCGAAGGATTTGTCGACGAGTTACAAGGACCCTGGACTGAACGAGACTCTCCTTCAGACGGTGGTGTCGATGAGGGACATGAATGCTATAGCGCTAGTGCAGGATCCATTCTCCCCGGGGTTTTACAACCGCCTTGTTTTCTTGGTTCCAAAGGCTTCGGGGGGATGGAGACCCGTCCTAGATGTAAGCATCCTGAACCGGTACGTGGAGAAAAAGAAGTTCTCCATGGAGACTTCAGCTTCAGTTCTGTCTTCCCTACGTCAGGGAGATTGGATGGTACTGCCCTGGACCCTTCAGGATGCTTGACTTTCCATGTTCCGCCATTCACCCATCGTCAAGAAAATATCTAAGATTTGTTGTACAAGGACAAATCTTCAGTTCAGGGCCTTGTGCTTCGGCCTTTCAACCACTCCTCAGGTATTTACGTATCTGATGCGGAACGTGGCCAAATGGCTTCATTTAGAAGGGATAAACATCTCAATGTATCTCGACGATTGGCTAATCGGGCCAAGTCGGAGAAACTGTGTTTGGAGGACCTACAGACTACTTTGAACCTAGCAAAGACGTTAGGATTACTCGTGAACCTCGAGAAATCTCAGATGATCCCCAGTCAGAACTTAGTCTATTTGGGGATTCGGATGGATTCTCCGGGTTTTCGGGCTTTCTGTCCCAGGAAAGGATTGCTCGGCGATTACAGAAAATCTCGAGCTTCCTAGAGAAAGAATGGAGTTCGGTGAGGGAGTGGTTAAGTCTTCTGGGAACCCTTTCCCTCACTAGAACAGTTCATTTCGCTAGGAAGACTCCACCTATGCCCTCTTCAATTCTTCCTAAGAAGAATTTGGAGTTGGAGAACAGGCAACTTTCAGACGCTTTCAGAATTCCTCTGGAAGTAAAGAATCATCTGAAGTGGTGGATTTTTCCCTTGGAAAAGAACGAGGGCTTGTCTCTAGAGGTTCGGAACCCAAATTTAATCTTGTTCTCAGACGCTTCAGAGAAGGGATGGGGAGCGGACTCTAGGGACAAAAGAAGTATCAGGCCAATGGAGGAAGGATCACCAAGACTGGCATATAAAACTCCAAAGAACTTTATGCCGTTCTTCTAGTCCTAAAAGCCTTCGAGACAGAAGTGTTAGGTCAAGTGGTACAGGTCAACTCGGACAACACCACAGCGTTGGCCTATATCAAGAAACAAGGGGGAACTCACTCTCTTTTCTCTGTTCCATATAACAAAAGAGCTGTTGTATTGGGCGAAAGAAAAGAAGGTGACTCTCTCAACAAGATCGTGAAAGGAGAAAGAACATCAGAGCAGACAGGCCTAAGCAGGTCAAACCAAGTTCTCCCCAACAAAATGGACCCTTCAAATTCAGGTGTGTCAAGCTCTGTGGTCCCTGTGGGCAGTCCACATATAGACCTATTTGCCACCTATCATCCAGGAAGGGTAGAACTTTTGTTCCTTAGTGGAAGACCGAGAGCGATAGCGGTGGACGCCATGCTGCTGGACTGGTCAGGCCTAGATGCCTACGCCTTTTCCCCCCACCCCCCTTCAAAATGTTAGGAGTGGTTTTAAGAAAATTTGCGGCATCAAGAGGGACGAGACTAACACTCATCGCTCCCTTTTGGCCGTCTCAAGATTGGTTCACAGAGGTACAGGAATGGACCGTGGACTTCCCAAGATCTCTTCCACACAGGAGAGATCTTCTCAAACAAACCCCATTTCGAGAGGTACCATCAAAACTCCCCGCTCTCGCTCTGACTGACCTTAGACTATCGAAAGACTTGTCAGAGCGAGAGAGGCTTTTCAAGCAAAGCTTCAAAAGCAATTGCTAGGGCCCGGAGATCTTCAACTATTCGGGTCTACCAATCAAAATGGGATGTTTTAGAAGAGGTGTAAGAAGAATAAACTGTCCTCCTCCGATACCTCTGTGACCAACATAGCTGATTTCTTGATTTTCTTAGGGAAGAATCTAAATTATCAGTTTGTACCATTAAAGGTTATCGAAGTATGCTTTCTGCCGTGTTCGAAACAGAGGTTTGAAATAGCAGAAGATAAAGATCTTCCACGACCTTCATTAGATCTTTTGAAAAACCTCTAAAACCTTTTCCTCGCACTCCTAACTGGAACCTAGATGTAGTTTTGAGATTTCTATCATCTAGTAGATTTGAACCTCCTCTCAACGCGTCGTTTAGAGAATCTAACGAGAAAATGTATTTTTCTTGTTGTCGTTAACGACTGCGAAGAGAATTAGTGAAATACACGCACTAGATTCTCGAGTAGGATTTAAGAGTGATGCGGCAATTTGTTCTTTCCAGACTCTGTTTCTGGCCAAGAACGAGAACCCTTCAAAACCCTGGCCAGAGAGTTTTGAAGTTAAAGGACTTTCAAATCTAGTAGGAGAGGAATTAGAAAGATCTTTATGTCCGGTTAGAGCTCTGAAGTTCTATTTAAAGAAGAAGAATGAACTCAACGGGTGTAAACAAAGCTTGTGGTGCGCGGTTCGGGATCCTAGTAGACCCATGTCAAAAAATGCATTAGCATTTTTTGTGAGGAGCATTATTACGGATGCTCATAATAACTGCACTGAAGACTCTTTCAGGACTCTCCGAGTGAAGGCTCATGAGGTTAGAGCGGTGGCCACTTCATTAGCTTTTCAGAAGAACATGTCTTTAAAAGACATCCGTGGATGCGACTTACTGGAGGTGTAATTCAGTGTTCGCATCGCACTACCTTTAAGGACGTTAAAGGTAAACATATGAAAAGTGTTTCTCTCTGGGTCCTTTTGTATCAGCCGATACAGTGCTGGGGCTGGGAGCACATAACGATCCTTAGAAAAATTTGTATTTGTTTATAATTTTTGATAGTACATAGATCTACCTTATGAGACGAGTTGTTGGTTTTTCTGCTGATTAGTATGCTTGGTGGCGCACGGGCGTCCTAGCCTGGATCAGTGGGGAATCAAGAGATGTCTTACTGGCTAGATTGTACAAACATTTTTTTTTTTTTAATTTTATTTTCATTTTTGTACTTTAGTGTACGAATGTTTGTGATTCGAGTTTGTGGTTGTTAGCAAGAAGTTAGGGGATAACTTCTTGCAGTCTTAGAACTAACATGGATAGGTTGAGGTGATCAGGATCGATGTTGTGCTCCTTGTATAGGTCTTGTCAAGTAAGTGGATAAGCACCCATTGACATAGTCCTTCCAGGATCTACCAAGTAAGCGGGTAAGGACCCCTTTGGCAGAACCACAAGAACTCTTAGCCATAGATCAATATCTCGCTGAGGCTCTTGAGACTGACTAGACTCCGGATTGTATTCATGAAGTCTTCAGTCTAAACAGGTAGGAACCAAGGTTTTATTTATTTACTACCTACAACGATAGTTGTGATTCCTGTTTGATTCTATATTTTAGCTGTCTCTGTCCCACCTCCAATGGTGTGAATCAGCTAAGTATATTATGGACAGGTAAGTTAAATGTATAAAAATGATATTTTCATACATTCAACTTACCTGTCAGATATATACATAGCTATAGACTCCGTCGTTCCCGACAGAATTTCAAAATTTCGCGGCACTCGCTACAGGTAGGTCAGGTGATCTACGCCCTGCTCTGGGTGGCAGGACTAGGAAACTATTCCCGTTTTCTAATAGATTCTCTCTGTCGCCGGCTGTATCAACATGTTGTTACTTCCTCCTGACTAGAATTCGTTTTTCGCAAAAGCTTTTGATCATCTCTCGCTGATATTGGTGACGTACTTGGATCGTTGTTTGGCATTCGCTATCGTGGACTGTTTTTTGGACTTTGTTTTTGGTTTTTGGAAATTTGTGAATATGTCTGATTCTAGTGTTAGTTTCAGAGTGTGTGAATGAGGGCTGTAAGGTGAGGATTCCGAAAGCTTCGGTAGATCCTCACACTATTGGTAGGGGGTGTAGAATGGTTGAAGTTCGATTGAGAATACGTGTAACGAGTGTGAGAAACTGAATGCACAAGAGGGAGAATCTAACTTCTTACTTGAAGAAGTTAGAGAAAGATAGAGAGAGGAAGGCGGCTTATAAAACCCGCAGAATGTCGGCCTCTCATGATTTACTATCTAGCTCTGTAGCTTCTTCCTATGAATAATCATGACCATTCTGTTTCAGCCCGTTCACAAATTGCTAATCCCTCTAGTTCTGCTTCGGAAATAGCAGAACTTAGAGCTTCCCTTCAGAAAATGCAGGAAAAAGTCGCAGCATTGGAAGGTAAGGAAAGTGAATGTGGTAGTGATATTAGTGTCCCCAGTGTAGTGGAGGGGGCGTCTGGTCGTCTCTGCGACGCTCCCAGGCCTAGACCTCTTCCAAGCTCCCTGGCCCGGAGGAGAAGGAAAGTCGAAAGCCGTACGGGGGTTGTGGAGAATCCCCAACGATCAGGCGTCCCTTCGGCCAGAATCGATCGTATCGACTGCCAAGGACCGCTATAGGAAAAGCGTCCTTCGAGAGTGCTTTTCGTCGTCTAGTTCGCCTTCTCCGAGAAGAGGATGGAAGGAGTCGAATCTTTCCCGTCCTTTGAAGAGGAGTATGAAAGAGCATGAGCTCAATTCGAGTCCCGAGCGCTCTCGGAAGGAGGAGCGCCTTCGGTAATAAAGAAGGCGAGAATACATTCAGACTCTGGGTCTGGAAGGGATCCTAGAGCGCCTTCCAGATCTCCCTCTCCTAATTCGGAAGATTCCTCAACCAGGAAAATTTTGAAGAATATGCAAGAGCAATTAAGCCTTGTTAGTAGGAACTCGTTATAAGGAGCCTACTCGTAAGAAGGATGATAGGCTTCCTATTAAAAGATCTAAATACCTATCTCCTGTCGGGCGCGACGCATCCTTCAGGGGAGTTGTCGCACAGGCGGCCATCTCTGGGGGACGCGGTGCGCTAGACAGGAGAGAAGTAAGAAAGGAAGTTACTCCTGTCAAGAGTAGGGCGCCAACCAGAAGCCAGGCTCCGAGTAGGCGCAACGAGCCAGTACAACATTCAAGATCTTCAATCAAGCGCCAAGAGTTAGCTGAAGAGGAAGATCCTGTTAGGAGTAGAGCGCTTGTGAGGCGGGAAAGCGCCTACCGGAATCAATACTCCTACTAAACATCAGACGCATGCTAAGGATCAGGAGTATTTGGAACGACGTGCTCCTACCAGACGCCAGGAGTCGTCGGGCCTAGATACTCCTCCCAGGCGCCAGGAGTATTCTGAACTGAATACTCCTCCCAGGCGCCAGGAGTATTCCGAAGCTTATACTCCTACCAGGCGCCAGGAGTACTCTGGACTTAATACTCCTCCCAGGCGCCAGGAGTATCGAAGCTTATACTCCTCCCAGGCGCCAGGAGTATTCTGGACTTAATACTCTACCAACGCGCCAGGAGTATTCTGAACAAAATGCGCCTACTAGAAGCCAGGAGTATTCGAGGCGCTCTGCGCCTGCCAAGCCGCCAGGAGTATTCCAAACACGTTACTCCTCCCAGGCGAGTTACTCCTGCTGTACACCAGGCGCATTCCTCGTATGAAGAGCCTGACACTCGTAAGAGAGTAAGAGAAGAGTCAGAAGAAAGAAGGGAGCCTTCTCCTTCCGAGCCTATCAACCCAGAAGATGCCTCGGAGGACGAAATGAAGGAAGGATCTTCGAATTATAAAGTCTTTCGTCCCGTTCTATTGGAGGAATATGGAGACTCTTTGACGCCAGCTGCTCCCCTTCTCCACGCTCTCTGTTTTCGAGCACGAAAACACACAAGTCTTCCTCTTTCCTTAAAATGAAGCCTGCTATATCTATGAGGAAGGGCTCTACAATCTCTTGACTCCTGGTTCAAGAAGAAGAAGGAGTTAGGAAGGACGGTCTTTTGTATGCCTCCCCCTAAACTTACAGGGAGGAGAGGCATTTGGTACGAAACGGGAGAGAATATGGGATTGTCTCTGTCTGTTTCAGCTGAATCAGACTTCTCGAGTTTGGTGGATTCGTCGAGAAGGCATGCCTTGAATGCAGCGAAGGTAACATGGGGGCTTTCGGAAACGGACCACCTTATCAAGGGACTTTTTCACACTTTAGAAGTTTTTAACTTCTTAGATTGGTCTCTTGGGGTTCTGGCCAAGAAATCTCAGGAGAAACAACTCGACCCAGAAACCCTAAATAGCATCCTCGCCTGCATTGATAAGGCTGTTCAGGATGGATCGGCTGAGGTATGCTCCCTCTTTGGTGCAGGAGTTTTAAAGAAGAGGGCGGTTCACAGTGCTTTCCTCACGAAGGCTGTCTCTCCTTCGCAGAGAGCCGCCTTATTGTTTGCGCCTCTCTCTGAACACCTTTTTCCCTCGCAGTTGGTGAAGGATATCGCGCATTCTCTAACTGAAAAGGCCACCCAGGATCTCCTTAGACAATCCTCAAGGAAGAATAGGCCTGTGGCTAGTGAGGAAAAGAAAGTGGCTCGCCCAGCTCAGCAACAGCCCTTTCGAGGAGGTCTTCCAACTAGATCGATCGCCAGAAGGAAGTCAACCGATAAGAGGGGCAGGTCTTCCTTCCGTCCCTTTAAGAAAGGGAAGTGAGAATTCTGTCCTCCAGACACCCGTAGGAGCCAGGCTACATTCTTTTGCGAAAGCCTGGGAAGACATAGGAGCGAACACTTGGACGATGTCGATTATCAAGAAGGGGTATCGCATCCCATTCAAGGACATTCCTCCCTTGACAACATCTCCGAGGGAATTGTCCGCCAGATACAGGGACCCTGTTCTGAGGGATACTCTTCGTCAGATGGTGGAACAGATGTGGGACAAAAGAGCAATAGAACTTGTGCTGGATTGCAACTCCCCGGGGTTTTACAATCGCTTGTTTCTTGTAACAAAAGCCTCGGGGGATGGAGACCGGTACTGGACGTAAGTGCGCTGAACAAATTCGTCGAACAACAGAAGTTCAGCATGGAAACGTCTGCCTCAGTCCTTGCAGCACTGCGACAAGGGGATTGGATGGTGTCCCTAGACCTTCAGGACGCATACTTCCACATCCCGATCCACCATTCGTCGAGGAAGTACCTTCGATTTATGTTCGAAGGAAGAAATTATCAGTTCAGGGCCCTGTGTTTCGGCCTGTCCAGGCTCCTCAAGTCTTCACAGACGTTGATGAAAAATGTAGCAAGGCACTTACATTTGAAAGGGATAAATGTCTCCCTGTACCTGGACGACTGGCTCATCAGAGCCAGGTCTCAAAAGCAGTGTTTGGAGGACCTGTTAATAACACTGGAATTGACAAAATCTTTGGGATTGATCGTGAACCTCGAGAAGTCTCAGATGATCCCCAGCCAGAACGTGGTTTATCTGGGGATTCAGATGGATTCTCGGGGGTTTTCGAGTTTTTCCATCTCAAGAGAGAATAAAGAAAGG
>NC_087220.1:50745498-50764775 GCF_015104395.2 Macrobrachium nipponense
GGCGCCGAAACTTTGGCTGCACGGTCTCCCGAGGGAGAGCGTACACTCGGGATCTCCCGCGAACGAGAGACCGAGTCGGAACCTGGCGTAGCGGCATCGCCGCTAGCACCAGGCGAGGAAGTACCAGTGCTAACCGATACTCCTCTGGTCCCCGTCTATCTCTTCCTTACGGAAGGGGAGACGGGCCCCGCTCCCGCAGGAGCAGGAGGACCAGCAGAAGGACCCCCCGTCCCACCGAGGTGGGACGGGCCCTTAGAAGTTCCCGAAGGAGACTTCTTAGGGGGGGGGAGGCAGCCTTCTTCTTCTTCGGCTTATGGGCCTTAGAAGTCGAAGGGGAAGAGGCAGCAGCAGACGAAGACGAAGATGACTTTCACTTTCCTCTTCTTCGTCAGCTCAGCAGGACAGTCGTCAGGTCCTCCATCCAGGCCGGAGTCGGCCTATTGCCGAAGCAACACGGGCCCGACTGCACCTGTCCGGAAGGACCTGGGACTGGGGAAGACACACCATGGGCAGGACCAGCATGGACAGGCGCAGGAACCAGGAGCGACAGGAACAGCAACCAGCTCAGGAGCGGCAGGAACAGCGGCAGCGGTAAACACAGAAGGGACAGCCAAGCCAGTAGCGGGAACCACATCAGCGACAGGTACGGCAGGCCCAGCCATCGCCTCGTAGAATCATCGGCAGCCAGCGGGAACCTGGTTACTGGCGGCCGTCCAGGGGCGAGCTGCTGGGACAGCGGAAGTCTGGGGCAGGCAACACGAAGAAAACACAGGCGGCGGCGGCATACCCCTCCTCGGTACGGCGGCGACCGGCCCTAGTAGCGGCAGACGGCGTCACCGACACAGCATGGGGAGTGTAGACCAGCGGGGGGAAGCAGCATAAGCGGCCGTGAAGGTTGTAGTGGAGACCGCTCCAAGGTCACCGCCCCAGACCTCGCTAGACGCTGCAGCAGATCGTGGATGCTAGGCACGCCCTGCAGCCGCAGTGGCCCATACCTGTCCAAGGTCGTCTCCCACGGATGTAGCACCTGCGGTAGCACAAGACAGATAGTAAGAGGGTTCCTCACGCACGGGGGGAGACTGCCCACACGAACGCAAGGAAGACCCCAATACAAAAATACAACGAAGAAGTTGAGTGGGGGGGCAGGAAAGAAGACGAAGAATCGGATACCAAGGGAGTCGCGGGAGAGCTTTTCGACGACTTCCTGGCAGACCTTCGCTTCCCCTACCCCCAGCACAGCAGTGAAGTAATATGAAAATGAAACAGAATACTGCACTTGCGATTCACTTCATAGAACTCAAGGGGGAAAGATCAATTCCCGGGTAAGAGCGGAAACTTGATCCATAATAATATGATGCTATCATAAAATATATATGAAAATGAAACAGAATACTGCACTTGCGATTTTCACTTTCACATAAATAAATCGTAAGGATTAATTCCCGGGTAAGAGCAGAAATTGATCCAAAATTAAATTTGATGCAACTAATAAATGAAAATGAAAAGAATACTGCATTGCGAATCCACTTTCATTGCATTCTATTCCATACAAAAAGAGGCTCGTGCCGAGCGCAATCACGCTCTCGGCAACGGAACGCACAGGGCAAAAATATAATGAAAAAGAGTACTTACATCTTTCAATTACACACTTTCGCCCAAAATACATGACTCGGCGCGAGTGCGCCCGCCCTCGGCACCGAGACATAATTCAAGTCAATTTCATGAAAAGAGCGGAAATCGCCGCATCTACGGCGATAGCTCCATGTTGATTCATAATTAAGTAATGAAAATGAAAACAGTGTACTTACAGTTTCATTTTCAAGTCAAACAAACCATTAGTAGAAAACACAATATAAACAAAGCATACGACGATGAAGCGGGCAGAGAGCGATGACGAAACACGTCCTTCACACCGCGGCCGAAAGCAAAAGTGATTCTTCACCTCTCGGGCGCGCGGGCGCGCGCCACGATCGGAAAGCAAGCTGTTAACTACCGTTCTCCCCTTGTTCGAAGCTTACGACCGTCCCAGCTGCCGCTAGTTACCTTCCTATTGTTAAAGGACTGAGGGTTTGTATTACGTATCGGAACAACTGGATATTGGTACGGCAGCCGTATCCTGATTGCAATAGATATTGGTACGGCTGTGAAATGCGCATGCGTGAACCATTGTTTACCGCTTAAGGCATATCAGTGACAGTAAGGAAATGGCGATCGAGCAATGTGAACAGAGTAATAATAAAACAGTTTTCACAAAAAAAAAAAAAAAAAAAAAAAAAACAAAAAAAAAAAAAAAAAAAAAAAAAAAAAAAAAAAAAAAAAAAAAAAAATGTTTTCTGGTTTCAGCGACCTGAAAAAGGCAATAGACGTCTGTGAAGAGTCAAACGTCCAGATATTGTATATCCGTAGGTCACGGAAACAATGGAATCGGCCCTGAAAAAGAGCTCCGAAAAGGATATTCAAAGATAGAGGCCTAGCTAGTAAAGTAGTGCAGCAGTCAGCAGTGTATCCAATATGGGGAAACATGCTGTTAATATAGACCCGATTTGGATGATTACCTATGATTGGTTAGGCCGTTTACCAGAGGATCAACTTTGGTAGTTTTCCTTATCACCATGAATACAGCAGAGCACGATTTCTGTGTACTTCCAATCTTCTTTGACTCTCCTCTTCAGAGCTCTTTTCAGGGCCAATTCGATCGTTCGTGACCTACAGATATACAATTTCTGGAAGTTTGTCTCTTCGTAGACCTCTATTGCCTTTTTCAGCTCGCTGAAACCTGAAAACATCTGGTTTTCAGCGAAAACTGATGTATTATTACACGGTTCAGAAGAGACTCAAAGATAGATTAGTTTAGTTTTATTTTTCATGTATATAGTCAATATCTAAGTATATGTTTAAGTATTATTGTAATTTAAGATATTTCCATTTACTGTCAAAATGTTTTGGTGCTTTGGTGATGACAATATGGTGCTTCACTTTGACATTTTGAACTTAACATGTCCAGCAAAACATTCAGTTCAACTATTATTACTACTGTCGCTGATCTTCTAGTGCCATACCTATAGCTCTTAGCACCAGTGCGTGGCAACTGCTGTATGATTAGCAAACTGGTAAAGGATACGGCTACCTGCTGTACCTAAAGCACGTCAAGATCGCAATACAGCATCACTGACAGAATCTGACGAAGTACGGCAGGATGTCTGAAATTGACGCATGCGCAGTTCACAGCCGTACCAATATCTATCGCGATCAGTATTCAGCTGCTGTACCAATATCCTGTGCCTAAAGAAAAACCAACTTGAAAGAATACTACTAGCATAGATTAGCATACTAACCTAACCAACCTAATATAACTTGCATGCCCTACGGATATACAATTTCTGGAAGTTTGACTCTTCGTAGCCGTCTATTGCCTTTTTCAACTTGCTGAAAACCTGAAAACCCAATGACATTTGTCGAAAATTGCATTTTTCCTAACTATACAAACCTGAGGTCCTTTAACAATAGGTAAGTAGCTAGCGGCAGCTGGAACGGTCGTAAGCTTCGAACAAGGAGAACGGTAGTTAACTGCTTGTCCGACAGTCGCGCGCCGCGCGACTGGGAGGTAAACAAATCACTTTTGCTTTTGGCCCATGCAAAATACGCAGAGTGAGGGGTGGCATGAGGAGGGACTATATGTAAAGGACCTCAGGTTTGTATAGTTAGGAAAAATGCAATTTTCGACAAATTGTCATTTGTTCCGATACGTAATACAAACCATCGGTCCTTTAACAATAGGAAGACTCACTTCTTGGTGGGAGGAATCTGAGTCTTTTGATGAACAGACTGGTGTTCGTCCATCCCTGGAATGCCTCCCTGGTCGTAAAGAGCGAGGGAGGGATCCAAGCCTCTGTCCGATTGATCGGGGTGTGCACCGCAGGATCAATGGTCAGACTCTGGGCCGAGAGTACTAAGAGAGAGGCAAGCGTATCTCTTCGTACCAGCAAGCAAGAACTTGTTCCTGTTTGCAAGAGGCAACATAAAGTATGGGTCGTCTCAAGCTGGCATCCCACTTCCTCCCCCTTGTTGGAGGAAGTGGTGGATATACGCTCCTATCCCTAGTGAAAGGGATAGGATGGGGGCTCTGTTGAGTAGCTCACCTGCATCTTGTCCTTATCCAGCAGGGTGACGACCGTGTCCTCTAACCACAGGTAGAGGGGAAGAAGAAAAAGATGGGAAGAGGAGCCAGTCACACTCTCGTTCACCATCCATTCTTACGGTCACACCAGGACTCGATGCTGTTCAGCCTGCGAGGGTCTGGGTTTCGCTACACAACGTGTTGAGCAGCCACCACGGGTCCCAAGGAAAAGATCCAAGGACCTGTGGGCAATATCCCGAAGGTAGAAGGAAGGGCATGTGGTCTGGTTGGACCAGACCCCTGCCTTCAGTACCTGCGCCAAGGAGAAGTTCTTGTGGACAAGGCAGCATCTTCCTTCGCATCGAAGGCGGTGAAGTCCATTAGGGAGGGGATTGTGAACGACTCGAACCAATCGTCAGGGACCGAAGGGTTCTGAGTCTTCGCTACGAAGTTCGGTACGAAATCGAGCGTCACGGATCCCCATCCCCTGGGTGCCTGACTTCGCATGAGAAGTCATGCAGTTCCTCAGAGGAAAAGAAGGAAATAGTCCGCATGACCTATCCCTCTCTCTACTTCGGTGATGTCCAGTACCCATACTGGTCTGTCCGTTAGCAAAGAAGTCTCTCGCATCCTCCTATCCCCATGCAGCGAAGTTTCTCGGTAGTGGATAGGACACGACACTCCATGGTGGGTGTCAATGGTATGGGTACTGTGACAAGCTATAAAACGAAGTAATGGTTGCGTGTAACAACCGAACTAAGTCAACAGCGTATTTCGTAACTGACTCGGGCGCTCTGACAGCTTGCCGACTGACTGCGTTCGGTAGGAGGCAAGTTGTCAAAGCATCCGAGTAAGTCACGTGACCTTCGCCTTTAAAGGGTTATGCCGAGAGACCAAACAAATGATGTATTTGTTTGTCACCAATGCCGGACAGCGAGGTGAATGATTCTCTTAAGGCATGTACCCAACAGGCGAAAGTCAATTGCCTTCTAGAGACCGAGGTCCCTGAAGGTAAAACATCTCATGTTTGTTGAATCTCAGCTAAGGAGAAACAACACTATGTACCGTTGAAGACGAAGGTAGATATTGAATGCAACCTACGTCTTCACATATGAATCGAGAGAAGGATCTCAAGATTCATAACCTGTGCTTACAAATGACTGAAAACGCTAACCGCTATTTCATTGCTGTCCGGTGAGAAGTCGTAGTTGCAATGAAAGCGGGGCGTTCTTCGGTAATGAAAACACAGGTGAAAGCCGCCTGAAGAACTGCTTCTCATGGGCTGAACATTTGGAAGTAGAGCTGTCCAGGTCGGAGAGTAGGCGATGTCTTCTGACACATCTCGTAATTCGGGTTGAACAATGAACAATTGTACAGCTACGAATACGAGATATTTTGAAGACAAACTCAGATGTCTGCAAAATCATTCGCATTATCGCAGTGCGATGCAGCGGGAGACTTGTACAGACTTCTGTTACCGTGCGGTAAACAGAAAGATGAAAGAGTCCAAGAGATATCTCTGTTGAAATTCTCGCAATGTCGAAGGCGATGGAATCTAGCGTCACCGCAGTAGATGGTCCTTCATTATTGCGAGAATCCCCGTTAATCAGAGACCTAAGTCCATGATTGTTGGGCAGAGATACGGTTCGGTAGTCAATCAAAGCAGGGGAGAGAGAGACATACATGACCGTGAATCTCGGAGGCCAGCTGATACTGAGCTGCTATCAGGCAGTTCAATACGCAGTGGTTGAGCCTGCTGACTCGTCATCCTGAGTTGCCAGGTAATCCAATTATTCCACAAAGGAATGCGTTTTTCGGCTAGAAACTACCGAGCATAAAAGATATGCTCGGGGCAACTTATATTTAGGCGAAACGAATTTTCGGTAAATATAAAAATTGAAATGGTTGTTGTCCGTGACAAAACCATAAGTATATAAAATTGAAACTG
The DNA here is from genome assembly GCF_015104395.2 of Macrobrachium nipponense. Classification (NCBI taxonomy): domain Eukaryota; kingdom Metazoa; phylum Arthropoda; class Malacostraca; order Decapoda; family Palaemonidae; genus Macrobrachium; species Macrobrachium nipponense. The sequence continues at coordinate 50,751,564 of NC_087220.1, forward strand.
AAAACTCCTGGGAGGTTGCAGGCAACCCCGAGTTGCAGTTCAATTAGAATACTTCTCGTCTAAGTCGCAATCCGTAGAATAACTAGGATATGCGCCTACCCCTCGGACAATTCAACTGCTTAGCAGAATCATGTCGCGAGGTTAATATACGTAGTATATTTGTAGGATTCTGAACAACGATCTCCATCCTAAATTCTTTCCTTCAAGAAAACAAATAAGGATTGGAGATCGACCACCTTCGTTCTCTATCAACGAGAGTGAAGGAGAAGTCTTCCTCGAAGGAAAGCTTCAATGGTGAACAGAATACTAAGACATAGTTCAAGCCAAACTGGATATTCCCGTCCCGATCTCCTCTATTCCAGGTTGGTCGCCTACTGTGAGATAGTTTCTTTCAGCAGCAGTCTTCTTCACAATGCTAGAAATTCCAGGAATTCGAGCATAGGCGAGGTTCCCGATTATCGTGTAACATATCGGGGATTCTCGTCTCGCTCACTTTGGACCGTGGTCTCGCGTAAGTGTTTGAAGATCGTAAAAAACTCGACACTCTGAATGCGCTAGAAATCCGTAGAATTCTAAGCAGTCTGCGAAACCCCCACCGAATTCGTCAAACGATATCGGCTGGTGGTCCTCTCGATTCCCGTAGAAATCGAGAATGGAGCAGGATTCCTCCTCAACGACCGGGGCTTACGTCAGGTAGGACCCGAAGGTCCCCCCCGGTAGCGCAGTCCCCGAACGTGGGATCCTACAAAGAAATCTCTGTAGGATCCTCCCCTTTCCCTCGTAGCCGTAAGGAGAGAGGGAATGGGGAAGGGAATTGGATACTCGCTCGCCTTCCCATGGAACTAGCAGTTGGAGAAGAGTAGGAGCAGCCATCGCCTTGCGGCGATGGCCTCTCAGAGTCTGGGAAAACGTATCGTCAGGAGAAAACGTTTTCCCGCGGAGGGTTTACGAACTCTCACTGTAGGTAAGGGTCTGCCGCCACTGTGAACGTCGTGGGTGGGGCTGATCGACACCTGACAGGAGAGAGCCGATACCGTCCTCCGACTCATTCCAGTCCTCGTCGAGGTCGAAACCTCTCAGGAGGACCGAAGGAGTATTTAAATACGGTGTCCGAAGACACGTAGAAAACGCCGCTGTCGCAGTAGAGGAGGTGGAAGTAGCTTGATCGACCGGCCAGAACTGAGAGAGCCTTCTTGTCCGGAGACGAGAGACACTGGTTCGAGACAGAATCGGCAGCTCCGATACGCGGCAGGACCCACCGTCGGTTTGGGTTCCCTCGGTCGGGCCCCAAAACGACTCGAGCAGAGACGTGGGCTCTGCTGGTGGGGAGCGGCAATCCTTCCGCAGGGTCCATTATGCTGACGAATCAGTTTAATGACTTCTGCAAATTCCTCTGTATCTCGGGAGGTAACCGCGTCTTGCGGAGTAGGACCGTCCAGTCCCCTCCAACAAGAACAGATCCCAGAGATACTCCTCCTTCAGAAGGAGGAAGAGCGGCAGACCCCTGACGGGTCCGCCTCCAGCTAATTGCGCGTATGTCCTGGTCGTCCTAGAACCGTGCCTGGTCATACGGCGTCATAGCGGGGTCGCGAGCGGCGTACCTCTCGCGATCACTCATAGTACCTCGCTCCTCCCGGCGTAGCCCGAGGAGGTTGAAGGTACAGGAGAGGCAGACCTGACGCTCCCCCCTAGCTCGCTGGCAGACCAGGCGTGCTTGGAGGCTTGCTGCTGTCGTCAAACCCGCCCGATGGCGATCGTGCGCAGGCTATCCTTGCCTGCTCGCCTGAGGCGAGAGGCTTGGCTGAGAACGTCGACGCTGATCTCTAGCGTCAGGCGAGCGTTGCTGGTTACCGTCTCCGTCCCGGTCCCGATGGGAGCGGCGTCAGGTGACCTGCTAGGCTCGCTGTCACGGTGAGACCGGCGAGCGTCCTCTCGGCGCGTCGAGCCGCTGGTACCAGCCGTGGCTGGTACCGACGGCCGCGGGGACCCCTTCCTCGCCTCAAAAACCCGTTACGGGAGAGGCAGACCTGACGCTCCCCCCTCGCTCGCTGGCAGGACCAGCGTGCGTGGAGGGCTGCTGCGTCGAGTCGCTGGTACCAGCCGTGGCTGGTACCGGCGGCCGCGGGGACTCCTTCCTCGCCTCAACCCGTGGCTGATCAGCGACCGTCACGTTTTAGCCCGAGCAGCCAGTTGATCGCTGCGAGAGCGTCCACTGGCCTGGCGAGAGTCGTGTGCACGACTCTCGCCAGTCTTCTGCTCGCACCGCTGTCTTGACGGCGAGCGAGCTCGGGCGTCAAAACTTGGCTGGACGGTCTTCTTTGGAAGAGCGTCACTCGGTGCTTCTCGCGAACGAGAGCGCCGAGAGACGGAACCTGGTTTAGCGGCCGAACCGCTAGCACCAGGTGAGGACGCACCAGCCGAGGCTGGTGCCCTCTGGTCCCCGTCGACATGACAATTTGTCCAAAATTGCATTTTTTCCTAACTATACAAACCTGAGGTCCTTTTACAATAGGAAGGTACTAGCGGCAGCTGGATAGGTCGTAAGCTTTCGAACAAGGGTTCGGTAGTTAACTGCTTGTCCGACAGCGGCTTCGCGCGCGACTGGGAGGTAAACAAATCACTTTTGCTTTGGCCAAGCAAAAACTGCAGAGTGAGGGGTGGCATGAGGTGGGGCTATGTGTAAAAGGACCTCAGGTTTGTTATAGTTAGGAAAAAATGCAATTTTGGACAAATTGTCATTTGTTCCGACACGGCATACAAACCTTCGGTCCTTTACAATAGGAAGACTCACTTCTTGGTGGGTGGAATCTGAGTCTTTTGTGAACAGACTGGTGTTCGCCCAACCTTGGAAGCCTCCCTGGTCGTAAGAGCGAGGGATGGGATCCAAGCCTCTGTCCGATTGATCGGGGTGTGCACCGCAGGATCAATGGTCAGACCTCTGGACCGAGTACTAAGAGAGAGGCATGCGTATCTCTTCGTACCAGCAATGTAAGAACTTGTTCCTGTACAGGAGCAAATATAAAGTCATGGGTTTGACTCTTGTAGGCATCCACTTCCCCCCTTGTAGAAGGAAGTGGTGGATATTCTGCTCCTATCCCTAGTGAAAGGGATAGGATGGGGCTCTGTCATATAGCTCACCTGCATCTCGTCCTCATCCAGCGTAGTGACGACCATGGCCCTCTGCCCACAGGTAGAGGGGAGGAAAGATGGGAAGAGAGAGCCAGTCACTCACTCACTCACACATCCATCCACACAGTCACACCAGGACTCGATGCTGTTCAGCCTGCGAGGGTCTGGGTTAGCTACACAACTTGTTGAGCAGCCACCACGGTCCCAAGGAAAACGTATCCAAGACCTGTGGGCAATATCCCGAAGGTAGAAGGACCGTAAAGGTAGTTCTGGTTAGACCAGACCCCTGCCTTCAGGACCTGCGTCACGGAGAAGTTCTTACGGAACGCCAACGTCGGGGCAACAATTACTTCTGACTTCGTGAGCTCTCGGACGGGACGTACGGATGTCGTCACTACCATCAGCCTCATAACGCCCTCCTGATGACCTCACGCAGCCAGAAAGAAAAGTGTGTTCTTGGATACTTCTTTCTTGGTAACCCCGGTGCTAACGAAGAGGCGTCGACACTCAGGCCTGAGGTGTCGAGTTCTCTTCAGATAGCGCCGTAGCGCCCTCACAGGACAAAGCAGCATCTCATCCGCATCATTATCGGTGAAGTCCAAGGGTAGGGAGGGAATCGTGAATGACTCGAACCTGTCGTCAGGGACCGACGGTTTCTGAGTCTTCGCAACGAAGTTCGGGACGAAATCGAGCGTCACAGATCCCCATCCCCTGGAGTGTCGTACATCATAGGAAAGACCATGAAGTTCCCCTACTCTCTTCGCCGATGCCAGGGCCGCCAGCAAGAAGAGGGTCTTGAGGGTCAGATCCCTGTCTGACGACTCTCGGAGTGGCTCGAACGGTGTTCGAGTCAGACTCCTAAGGACGAGAGTCACGTCCCACGCAGGGGGCCTGAGTTCCCTGGGTGGGCAAGACCTTTCGAAGCTCCTCATAAGCAAGGAGATCTCGAACGAGTTCGAGATGTCCAACCCCCTCAGTTTCAGGACGAGCGCCAAGGCGGCTCTGTATCCTTTAACTGTGGGGACTGAGAGGAGCTTCTCTCGGCGAAGAAAAACGAGGAAATCCGCTACCTGCTGAAGAGTGGCTCTGAGAGGAGATATACCCCGTCTACGACACCAACCACAGAAGACGGCCCACTTCCCCTGGTACACAGCTGCAGAGGACTGACGGACGTTTCCAGCCATCTCTGTTGCTGCGCTACGAGAAAAGCCTCTCGTTCGCAAGAGATGGTGGATAACAGCCAGCCGTGAAGACGTAGGGACTGGACTGCTCGGTGGTTACCGCTCGACGTGGGTGGCTGGGCGAGAAGGTTGTGCCAAGGGGGAATCTCTCTCGGTTCTCCTGCGAGAAGAGCCAGCAGGTCCGGATACCAAATGGCCTGTGGCCACTTGGGAGCCACCAGGATCATCCTGAGATTCGGGTGACCAGTGCTCGACTGATCACCTTGCGAATCAGGCTGAACGGGGGAAAGGCATAGGCGAAGAGGTTGTCCCACGGGTGTTGAAGAGCGTCCTCGTGCAGCTGCCCATGGGTCCGGCACGGCCGAGAAGAACACCTGGAGCTTCCTGTTGTGCCGGGTGGCGAACAGATCCACGACTGGTCGCCCCCACAGGTCGAAGAGCCTTTCCGCCACGTCCTGGTGTAGAGACCATTCGGTCCCTATCACCTGATCCCGACGGCTGAGCGTGTCTGCTACTACATTCCTCTGCCCTGGAATGTAGCGTGCCGACAGCTCTATTGAGTGTGCCTGAGCCCACTCGTGCACCTGCCGAGTCAACTGGTACAACGGGAGAGACACTAGGCCCCCCTGTTTGTTGACGTAAGCCACCCACCGTGGTGTTGTCGCACATCAACACCACTGAGTGTCCCATCAAGCGGTCCTGAAAACTCTTGGAGAGCGAGAAACGCTGCCTTGAGTTCCAGTACATTGATTGTGAAGGTGCTTGTCGTTCTCGTCCCACACTCCTGAAGTCAGCAACTCCTACCAGGTGTGCGCCCCATCCCTCGGTCGATGCGTCTGAGAACAGCTGCATGTCCGGGGGGGGAGTGCGCAGAGGCACTCCTCTCTAAGAGGTTCCTGTCGTCCAGCCACCAGGCTAGGTCCTGCCTCACCTCCTGTGTCAGTGACACTGGAAAGCTTTGGGATCCGTCGCCTGCGACCAACTCTCCTTTAGTCTCCACTGAAGAGACCGCAGGTGAAGACGCCCGTGAGGGACTAACTTCTCGAGTGACGACAGGTGTCGATCACGACTTGCCATCGCTGAGCTACCTGTTCCTGCCGAGACAGGAACTGGTTGGCTGCCTCCCTGAATCTGCTGATCCGCGAGTCTGCGGGGAAGACTCGCCCTGCTACCGTGTCGATCAGCATACCCAGGTACTTCATCCTCTGCTTGGGCTCGAGATCGGACTTCTCGAAGTTCACCGATCCCCAGATCGCGACAGAACTCGAGCAGTCGATCCCTGTCCTGTAGCAAACTGCGAGCGGGAGCTCGCCAGGACTAACCAATCGTCGAGACCTCATCAGACGTATCCCGTGCGAATGGGCCCAAGCAGAACACCAGAGTGAACACTCGCGTGAACACCTGTGGGGCGGTTGAGAGACCGAAGCACAGTGCCCTGAACTGGTACACCGTCCGTCGAGGATGAAGCGGAGGTACTTTCTGGAGGACTGATGAATGGGTATTTGGAAATACGCATCCTTCAAGTCCACTGAAAGCATGAAATCGTTCTCCCTGATGGAGTCGAGCACTGAGCGTGCCGTCTCCATCGTGAACCGGGTCTGGCTGAACAAACCGGTTCAGGGGAGAGAGATCTATCACCGCGCCAGCCTCCCGTAGACTTTTCCACCAGGAAGAGTCGACTGTAAAAGCCCGGTGACTGATCCGTGACGATCTCTACAGCTCTCTTGCTCAGCATGGTCTTGATCTCCTGTCTCAGTGCTACGTCCTTCGATGACCCTGGAACGTACGACTGCTGTTGGACCGGGTTGGAGGTGAGGGGTGGCCGAGATTCGAAGGGTAATAGATATCCCTCCCGAAGGACATCTACAAATCCAGGTCTCGGCGCCGTAGCGCTGCCAAGTTGCCCAATGGCTGGCCAGGCACCCCCCCACTTCCGGCAGCAGGTGAGGGGGAACGCCGTCCCTAGCGTTTCCCCCTTTCTTCGACTTCTTCCCAGAGCCTCCACGGGATGAGGAGGGCTGGGAGGAGGGCTGGTTTACGGCTCCCCTTGCTAGAAGTCGAAGAAGACAGAGTCATTCCTCGGGGCTTCGACGCAGCACCGTCTTAGCAGCCGAGGAAGCGCTACGCCGAGTTCTTAGACTTGGCCGCAGTCCGAGGCTGCCCAGAAGCCTTCGAGACTGCCTGGTGAACCAGACGGTCACTGTCATCAGTGCGCCGTCTGTCCACCGCAGCGTCCACCATCTCTCCTGGGAAGAGAGACGTGGAACTCCGTAGAGGTCCGTTTCGAAGCCCCAACGCCGCCTCACGCCCGGCCGCCCTGGAAACCCGAGTAAGGACAGCGTCCCTTCGTCGGAGAACCAGGTTGGCCCCACAGGTTCACCGTCTGGTGGGCAAGGAAGGAGATGGCTCTTCCCCCAGACTGGCAAAGTCTCCTGAAGGCCGAGTCCTCTTCGGGAGAAATTCCCCCGGAGTTGGCTGCGACCTTAGATACTGTGAGGGACCACAGATCTAGCCAGGAGACGGCCTGGAAAGCTGCCATGGCGGTAGATTCCAGGCCTAGTGCCTCTTGCTGCGAGAACCAGAGGTTCTCGGACAGGAGCTGTTGCAGAGACACACCCAGGAGTCAGCCTAGCTAACTCCGGGTTGACCTGTTTGGGTTGGGCGGCATCGGGTCTTCAGATGGCACGTAAAACCGCCGCTGTCCGTAGCAGAGGAGGTGGAAGCAGCTTGTTCGACCTGCAGACTTGAGCGAACCGTCTTGCCCGGAGACAAGCGATTCAACCTGGTCCAGCACTGAGTCCGCAAGCTGTGAACGCGGCAAACCCACCGTCGGTCTGGGTTCCCTCTTCGGGCCCCAGAACGACTCGAGCCGGGACGTGGGCTCGGATGGTGGGAGCGGCGATCCTTCCCCGCCCCGGTCGTTGTGCTGACGAATCAGCGCAATAACCTCGGCAAAGTTCCTCTGGATCTCGGGCGTGATAGCATCCTGTGGAGTCGGACCGTCCAGTCCCTCAAACAGGAGCATCTCCCGAGACCCTCCTCCCTCAAGGAGAGGAGCAGCGACAGCCCCCCTCTCGGTCTCCTCCAACCACCTGTGCGTACGACCTGGCTAGTCCAAGAACCGAGCCTGGTACGTACGACGACGTGGCGGGATCCTGAGGGCGCACCCCTCACGATCACTCCTCAATACCTCGCCCCTCCCGGTGTAACCCGAGGAGGTTGAAGGTATGGGAGAGGCAGACCTGACGCTCCCTCCTCGCTCGCTGGCAGAACCAGTGGGCTTGGAGGACTGCAGGCGATCGCCAACCGCGGTGGTGATCGAGCTGCAGACCTAGTCGAGCCGTCTCGCTGTGGAGAAACGGCTGGACCGAGAACAGCGGCCCCGGTCTCGTGTGTCAGAGGAGCTGGTGCTGGTCGCCGTACCCGATCGCTCTCTGCGAGAGCGACGGTCAGGCGACCGGCGAGCTCCACTGTCACTGTGAGATCGGTGCGTATCCTCACGGTGCGTCAGTTCGCTGGTACCAGCCGTGGCTGGTGCCAGGCGAACGGGGGGACCTCTTCCCAGCCTCAGCCGTGGCCGGTCATGGACCGTCACGTCCGCCCGGGTAGCCAGCTGCTCGCCTGTGAGAGCGAGAGCTGGTCTGGTGAGAGCCGCGTGAGCGGCTGTCACCAGTCTTCCTCCCGCTCCGTGCCGTGAACCTGACGCTGAGCGGACTCAGAGGTCTGGTTCCTGGCTGCACGGTCACTGTTAGGCGACCGTACACTCGGTACCATCTCGCGAACGAGCGGCCGAGCCGGATCCTGCTGCTGTGGCCGAACCACTGACAGGCAGGCGAGGAGTGCCGGTGTTAGCCGCACCCCTCTGGTCCCCGTAGTCTTCTTCCTTGCGGGAGAAGAGACGGGTCCTGCTCCCGAAGGAGCAGGGCGACCAGCGGAAGAACCCCCCGTCTCACCGGAGCGAGACGGGCCCTTAGAAGTTCCCGAAGGAGACTTCTTAGGGGGGGGGGAGGCAACCTTCTTCTTCTTAGGCGGTGGGGCCTTAGAAGAAGAAGGGGAAGAGGCGGCAGACGACGACGACGACGAAGAAGACGATGAAGACGACGACGACACCTTCCTCCTCTTCTTCTTCTTCTTCGTCAACCTCCTCAGGACCGACGTCAGATCTGTCATCCAGGACGGAGCCGGGGCTGCTGTTGCCGAAGCAACAGGGCCCGGACGTACCTGTCCGAACAGACCAGCATCGGGAGCGCGCGGCGCCAGGAACAGGAACAACATCAGCAGGTGCGAGCATCACAGGAACGGCAGTCGAGACGGCAGGAGCAGGAACAGGAACAGCAGCGGTGGTCACGGCAGGTACGGCAGGCTGTGTGGGCGGTCCAGGTGGTCGAACCAGCGGCACAGACGTACCTCGGTACCTGGGTGGGAGGTCCAGGGGTCGAGCTCTTCGGCACATGAAGTCCGGTCGCGGCAGCACGGCAAACCCAGGTGCGGCATCACACTACCCCCGAGTACTCGAGACTGGCCCTTGCACCGATGTTGTGGGTGTCACAGAGACCGCGTGCTGGGTGTACACCAGGTGAGGAGGTGACGCGTAGCCGGGTGTTGTAAGGGTCGTGGTGGTGGTTGTGACCGTTGCATGAGTGACCGCCACGGAGCCAGCGAGATGATAGAGCAGCCCCTGGACACTCGAACACATCTGCAGCCCCAACGATGCCCACACCTGTCCGAGGTCATCCTTCACGGCAACCGCACCTGAGGAGGCAAAAGTCGGTGATTAGAAGGATCCTCTACCCGCTCGCGCGAAGACGAGCGGATAGAGGACCCAGAGTACAACTCTACGTCAGGGTATCTAGCGCCCTCCTCCACACTCGACTCGTCAGGAGAGGAGAAGGACCTAGACACCCCCCCCGAAGGGGAAGGCGCGAGACGTGGAAGTTGAGCGGGCGGCAGGAAAGAAGACGAAGTGTCCGTCACCAAAGGAGTCGCAGGAGAGCTTTCCGACGACTCCTTTGCAGGCCTTCGCTTCTTCCTGCCCTCATACAAAGTCCACTGCGCCTCCGACCAGTCATTACATACATCACAGGGCTCGGCCCGGGTGCATTCGCGCCCCCGACACCGAGCACACAAAATATGAGGGTCAATCTCTGGGAACGATCTAAACTTCCCACATTTACGCCTTTCGATACCCGGGCAAAGTCTCCTTGGGGTAGCGAGGCGAGGAGATTCCATCATAATTCAATTGAAGGCAGTAATTATTATGCAAAGAGAGAATGATTGTACTTACAATACTCTTTCATACACAATTACAACCAAATACTCAGAAAGCAAACGACGAGCAGCGGGCAGAGAGCGTCGAACACACACGTCCATCCACTGTGAGGGGCCGAAAGCAAAAGTGTTTTGTTTGCCTCCCAGTCGCGCGCGCGCGCCTGTCGGACAAGCAGTTAACTACCGAACCCCTTGTTCGAAAGCTTACGACCTATCCAGCTGCCGCTAGTACCTTCCTATTGTAAAAGGACCGAAGGTTGTATGCCGTGTCGGAACAATTCTTCTTTGCAGAAGAAGCGACGGGCCCCGTTCCCGAAGGAACAGGAGGACCAGCAGAAGAGCTCCCAGCTCGCCTGAGCGAGCCGGGCCCTTAGAAGATCCCGAAGGAGTCTTCTTAGGGGGGAAGGAGGCAACCTTCTTCTTCGGCTGTTTGGTTTCCTTAGAAGTCGAAGGGGAAGGAGAGGCAGCGGACGACGAAGAAGACGACGACGACACCTTCTTCCTCTTCCTCTTCTTCGTTCGCCAGGCTCCGCAGGACAGACGTCAGGTCTTCCATCCAGGAGGGAGCCGGGGCAGTTGCCGAAGCAACAGGGCCCGACTGCACCTGTCCGGAAAGACCTGAGACTGTGACAGCATCACCAACAGCAGGAACAACAGGAACAGGTCCAGGAACAGCAGGAACATCTGAAAGTTGAATGAGCAGCAGGCACCTGATCTGAAAGGGAATGAGCGCTGGGACAGCAACAGTACGGCAGCACGGCAGGTACCACAGGAGAGCCAGGCGTCCTGTCGGCAGCTACCGTCATCCTCGGCACTGGCGGCAGGTCCAGGGGGGTACTCTTTGGCAGCGGCAGTCCGGGGTCGGCAATACAAAGAACCCAGGTGGCGGTGGCACCGTCCTGATTGGCACGGCAGGAATTGGTTCTGGATTGCAGCCGTGGGTGTTACCGACATGACATGTGTGTGTACACCAGGTGCGGTGGCATCTCATTTGCTGGTGTCCGAGATTGTGGTTGTTGTAGTGGTTTACCGTATCATGAGTGACCACTGCCGACCCCGCCAACCGCTGAATCAACCCCTGTATGCTCGGCCCTCCCTGCAGTCCCCAGCGACTCCCACACCTGTCCCAGGTCGTCCTCGCTGATGGCAAACCTGCGGAAGCAACAGTCGGGTTAGTTAGAGGGGGCTTCCTCGCGCCTGGGGGGAGAGAACCCCACCCAGAGCGGACGGAAGACCCCGAGTACAACTGGACGTCCGGGCAGCGGGCGCCCTCCTCCACAACTCGACGGATCGAGAGAGGAGAAGGACTCCGCTACCCCCCCCGCAGGGGAAGGCGCGAAACTTGGGGGCTGGCCGGGGGGCAGGAAAGAGGACGAAGGTCCGTTACCAAAGGAGTCACTGGACTTTCCGATGACTTCTTGTGTCCTCGTACAGCACCCACTGCGCCTCTGACGAATGCATACACGTTACACAGGGCTCGTTGCGGAGCACTCTCGCCACCCCCGACAACGAGTACAAACCTCGTGAGGATCTACATACTACATCCAAGGTCGTCTCCCACGGATGTAGCACCTGCGGTAACATAGATGATTAGTAAGAGGGGTTCCCTCACGCACGGGGGGAAGACATGCCCCACCCCGAACGCAAGGAAGACCCCAAATACAAAATACAATGAAGAAGCTGAGCGGGGGCAGGAAGGAAGACGAAGAATCGGCTACCAAGGAGTCGCGGGAGAGCTTTCCGACGACTTCCTGGCAGACCTTCGTTTCCCCCACCCCCGCACAGCAGTGAAAAGTATATGAAAATGAAACAGAATACTGCCCTTGCGATTCACTTCATAGAACTTAAAGAGAAAAGCATCCCCATTCCCGGGTAAGAACGGAAACTTGATCCAATAATATGATCTATCATAAAATATATATGAAAATGAAACAGAATACTGCACTTGCGATTTCATTTCACATAAAAAATCGTAAGGATCAATTCCCGGGTAAGAACGAAAATTGATCCAGATTAAATTTCATGCAATCAATAAATGAAAATGAAAAGAATATTGCAATTGCGAATCCACTTTCATTGCATTCTATTATACAAAATTAAAAGTTCGTGCCGAGCGCAATCACACTCTCGGTAACGAACGCACAGGGCAAAAATATAATGAAAAAAGTACTTACATTTTTTCAATTATTTTTCATTCACCCTTCGCCCAAATACATGACTCGGCGCGAGCGCGCCCGCCCTCGGCACCGAGACATAATTCAAGGTTCATAATTAAGTAATGAAAATGAAAACAGTGTACTTACAGTTTCATTTCAAGTCAAACAAACCATTAGTAGAAAACACAATATAAACAAAGCATACGACGATGAAGCGGGCAGAGAGCGATGACGAACACGTCCTTCACACCCGCGGCCGAAAGCAAAAGTGATTTGTTTACCTCCCAGTCGCGCGGCGCGCGACTGTCGGACAAGCAGTTAACTACCGTTCTCCCTTGTTCGAAGCTTACGACCGTTCCAGCTGCCGCTAGCTACTTCCTATTGTTAAAGGACCGATGGTTTGTATTACGTATCGGAACAATTCTGTTTTTCAGCAAAAACTGATGTATTAGGTATTATACAGTTCAAGTTGATCAGTCGCCATTTTCTTGCTGTCACTGATATGCCTAAGGCGGTAAACAAGGGTTCGCGCATGCGCAATTCACAGCCATACCAATATCTATCGCAATCAGGATACGGCTGCCATACCAATATCCAGTTCGAATTAAATTTCAAGGTAATGCCTATTAACCTAGGTACCTAAAGCTGTTCTAGAGTAAAATGACTGAGCAGCGACATAGCGTCCAGGCCCCCAATCCCAGAATGCGGTCACTTCCCAAAAAATACTTGAATTCGCTGTCAAGAGCATCAGTCAAGAGTTGTGGCCCATCGAGGCAGCACACGAGGTCTAGTGTTTTCACCTATATAAATTACAAAATGCCTAAAGGCATAGCTAGCTACCTAGTACCTACCTAGTAATTCAAGAACTTTTTTCAGGACGTGGCCACGTACCAAGAGAGGTGGCCGCTATGTCGCCCGCTCGGTCATTCTCGTAGTTTCAACTACCACATAGTAAGTACCCCAAGTTGGGTTACCTAATTTAGGGTAAGTAGGGTAAAGATGAATCTGCATCACTGGCAATGACAGATTTTTGTTCTTGACAAGCTAGGTAATGTGGACTGCTTAGCCAGTGATAACAGTTCCCGATTTTTCTCATAGACTACATACTAGCTACCTATATCCTACCCAGCCTAAGTTTTCCAATTGTTCTCTTGCTAAAAGTTGAGCCTTCGGATTTTCGACCATTTCTGCTGATTCAGTTCAGTGATTTTCGGTTCGCTGTTTCCCCGCTAAAACACCTGGAGTTTTCGAATGGTGTTATTTCATATGAGTTGCAAACAGGGGAGCCAAGTAAGGAGCTCCCGCTGCAAGAAAATGAGGGATTTGCGCCAACAAATAGGTTGGGCCCATGGTCAGAAATGCGTGTGGAGAGGGAGGAGGCAGAAAAAAGGACAAAGTTTAAGTATTTGGCAAAGAATGAGTGCCATAACGCTACCAATATCATATGTGTCGGTAAACTTATACAATAAGCAATCTAA
>NC_087220.1:50765275-50792250 GCF_015104395.2 Macrobrachium nipponense
CAAGAAGTAAGACCATGCTGAGCAAAGGCGCTGTGGAGATCATGCGAGATCAGTCACCGGGTTTCTACAGCCGACTTTTCCTGGTGGAGAAGTTCTATGGGGGGCTAGAGACCGGTGATAGATCTCTTTCCCTTGAACTGTTTCGTTCGCCAGACTTGGTTCACGATGGAAACGGCATGCTCAGTGCTCGACTCCATCAGGGAGAACAATTTCCTACTTTCGGTGGACCTGGAGGATGCATATTTTCAATGCCCATCCACCAGTCTTCCAGGAAGTACCTCTGCTTTATCCTCGACGGGACGGTGTACCAATTCAGAGCACTTTGTTTTGGGCTCTCAACCGCCCCGCAGGTGTTCATGCGAATGTTCACTCTGGTGTCGGCTTGGGCCCATTCAGTCGGGATACGTCTGATGAGGTATCTCGACGATTGGCTGGTCCTGTTGAGCTCCCGTTCGCAGTTGCTACAGGACAGAGATCGACTCCTCGACTTGTGCTGCGGTCTGGGGATCGTGGTAAATATCGAGAAGTCAGATCTCGAACCCAAGCAGAGGATAAAGTACCTGGGAATGCTGATTGATACGGTAGCAGGGCGAGTCTTCCCCGCAGACTCGCGGATCAGCAGGTTCAGGGGGGCAGCCAGATGGTTCCTGTCATTACAGGAACAGTCAGCTCTGCAGTGGCAAGTCGTGGACGGTCACCTGTCGTCACTAGAGAAGTTAGTCCCTCACGGGCGTCTTCACCTGCGGTCTCTTCAGTGGAGACTAAAGGAGTGCTGGTCACAGGCACGGGATCCGCAATCCTTCCTGGTTCCTCTCACGGAGGAAGTAAGGGAGGACCTGGCTTGGTGGCTAGACAACAGGAACCTCTTAATAGGAGTGCCCCTGCGCACTCCCCTCATGAGATGCTTCTGTTCTCAGATGCATCGACCGAGGGTTGGGGCGCACACCTGGAAGAGTTGCTGGTTGCAGGAGTGTGGAACCATCAAGACAGGCACCTTCACATCAACTTCCTGGAACTCAAGGCTGCGTTTCTCGCACTTCAGTAGTTTCCGGGAATGGTAGCTCACTCGGTAGAGCTGTCAGACAGATACATTCCAGGCAAGAGGAATGTAGTGGCAGACAAGCTCAGCCGCCAGAATCAGGTGATCGGGACCGATGGTCTCTTCAGCCAGACGTGGCGTAAAGGCTCATCTACCTATGGGGACGTCCAGTAGTGGATCTGTTCGCCACCCGGCACAACAGAAAACTTCAGGGTTTCTTCTCAGTTGTGCTGGACCCATGGGCAGCTTCAGAGAACACGTTCCAATACCCGTGGGACAACCTCGTAGTCTACGCCTTTCCCCCGTTCTGCCTGATTCGCAAGGTGATCAGCAGGGTGCTGGTCACCAGCAATCTTCGGATGATTCTGGTGGCACCTGAATGGCCTCAAGCCATTTGGTATGTGGACCTGCTGGCTCTTCTCTCGGAGGCACCGCGAGAGATTCCCTAATGGCACAACCTGCTGTGTCAACCGCATGTAGAACGGTACCACCAGGCAATACATTCCCGGTGTCTTCACGGCTGGCAGTTATCCACCATCTCTTGCGAGTGAGAGGCTTTTCTCGCCGAGCAGCAACAGAGATGGCTGGATACCTCAGATGTGTCGTAGACTGTGTCTCTCTCCGCTCAGAGCCACTCTTCAGCAGGTAGCAGATTTCTCATCTTTCTTCGCTGAGAGAAGCTCCTCTCTGTCTCTGCAGTCAAAGGATACAGAGCCTCCCTGGCCCTAGTCCTTAAGCTGCGAGAAGTTGATATTTCCTCCTCCATGGAAATATCTCTTAATAAGGAGCTTCAAGAGGTCTTGCCCACCCAGGGAACTCAGGCCCCCGGGGTGGGATGTGACTCTTGTCTTAAGGAGTTTGTTCTGTGAGGGTGCTACGGCGCTATCTGAAGAAAACTCAACACCTCAGGTCTGAGTGTCAATGCCTCTTTGTTAGCACCCAGGTGACCAAGAAAGAAGTGTCCAAGAACACTGTTTCTTTCTGGCTTCGTG
Organism: Macrobrachium nipponense; assembly: GCF_015104395.2. Lineage (NCBI taxonomy): Eukaryota > Metazoa > Arthropoda > Malacostraca > Decapoda > Palaemonidae > Macrobrachium > Macrobrachium nipponense. Next base: position 50,767,307 of record NC_087220.1, read on the forward strand.
AGGTAATCAGGAAAGCATACAACTCAGACAGGAGTGCCGACACCAGTACCTTTTGTCCGAGAGCCCATGAAGTTAGAGGCATAGGTCCAACCCTGCATTCCGCAAGAATTTGTCTGTCGCACAGGTGCTGAAGGCAGGGGTGTGTCCAAACCAGACCACCTTCACCTCCTTCTACCCTTCGGGATATTGCCCATAGGTCCTTGGACACTTTTTCCTTGGGACCTGTGGTGGCTGCTCAGCGAGTTGTGTAGCTTACCCAGCTCCTTTACAGGACAAGTAGCACCTCGTCCTTGTGATATCGCATGAATGGAGAGTGAATGAGAGTGTGACTAGCTCCTCTTCCTCCTCTTTTCTTCCCTCTCCCTGCGGGTAGAGGGTAGTGGTTGTTACAACACTGGACAGGACAACGATGCAGGTAAGCTACATAACCGAGCTCCATGCTATCCCTTTCATTAGGGATAGAAGTGTTTATCTGTCCCTTCCCTAGCAATGGGGGAAGCGGACACAAGTAAGAAACAAACCCAATACTTTATATTTGGCTTCTTACTTAGGACTTTAGTTCTTGCTTGCTATTCATAAGAGGTACGCTTGCCTCCCTCTTATGAATTGGTCCAGAGGTCTGACCACTGATCTTGCAGTGCACACTCCAATCAGTTGGACAGAGGCTACGTTCCCCCCTTTGCTCTTACGACCAAGGAGGGAACCCAGGGGTTGGGCGAACACCAGTCTGTTCACAAGATTCAGATTCCTCCCACCAAAATAAGTGAGTCTTCCTTATGTAAAGGACTGATGGTTTGTACAACGTGTCGGAACAAATCACAATTTTCGATAGTAAATTGTATTTGTTCCGACACGGCATACAAACCTTCGGTCCTTTTACAATAGGAAGGTACTAGCGGCAGCTGGATAGGTCGTAAGCTTTCGAACAAGGGGTTCGGTAGTTAACTGCTTGTCCGACAGGCGCGCGCGCGCGACTGGGAGGTAAACAAATCACTTTTGCTTTCGGCCTCACAGCGAGTGGACGTGTGTGTTCGACGCTCTCTGCCCGCTTCTCGTCGTTTTGCTTTCTTGAGTATATGTTTGTGTTTGTGTATGAAAGAATTCATTGTAAGTACAATCATTTCTCTCTTTTCATATTAATTGAACTGCAATTAATTAATGATGGAATCTCCTCGCCTCGCTACCCCACGGAGACTATGCCCGGGTACCGAAGGGCGTAAATGCGGGAAGTTCCGCTCTTTCCCGGAGATAGACCCTCATATTTTGTGTGTCGGTGTCGGGGGTGCGAATGCTCCCGAGCCGAGCCTTGTAATGTGTTTATTAATTGGTCGGAGGCGCAGTGGATTTTGTATGAGGGCAGGAGGAAGCGAAGGCCTGCAAAGGAGTCGTCGGAAAGCTCTCCCGCGACTCCTTTGGTGACGGACACTTCGTCTTCTTTCCTGCCGCCCCGCTCAACTTCCACGTCTCGCGCCTTCCCCTTCGGGGGGGGGGTTCTAGGTCCTTCTCCTCTCCTGACTTGTCGAGTGTGGAGGAGGGCGCTGGATACCCTGACGTCGAGTTGTACTCTGGGTCCTCTATCCGTTCGTCTTCGCGCGAACGGGTAGAGGATCCCCCTAATCACCCGACTTTTTTGCCTCCATCAGGTGCGGTTGCCGCGAAGGATGACCTCGGACAGGTGTGGGCATCGTTGGGGCTGCAGGGCATGCCGAGTGTCCAGGGGCTGCTCTACCATCTCGCTGGCTCCGTGGCGGTCACCCATGCAACGGCCACGACCACCACCACGACCATTACAACACCCGGCTACACTTCACCTCCTCACCTGTGTACACCCAGCACGCGGTCTCTGTGACACCCACTACATCGGTGCAGGGGCAGTCGCCGTAACTCGGGGGAGTGTGATGCCGCCGCCTGTGTTTGCCGTGCTGCGCGACCGGACTTCGTGTGCCCGAAGAGCTCGCCCCTGGACCTCCCACCGGTACCTAGGATGTCTGTGCCGCTGGTCCGCCCATCTAGACCGCCTACACAGTCTGCCGTACCTGCCGTACCTGCCCAGCTGCTGTCCACGGGACGTGACGTGGACCACTGCTGCCGTTCCTGTACCTTGCTCCTGCGGTTTTCTGCCGTTCCTGTGATGCCTGCACCTGCTGATGTTGTTCCTGTTCCTGGCGCCGCTGCTCCCGAGGCTGATCTGTTCGGACAGGTGCGTCCGGGCCCTGTTGCTTCGGCAACAGCAGCCCCAGGCTCCGCTCTGGATGACAGATCGGACGTCGGTCCTGAGAAGGTTGAGAAGGACGAAGAAGAAGGAAGAATAGGAGGAAGGGGTCGTCGTCGTCTTCATCGTCTTCTTCGTCTTCGTCGTCGTCTGCCGCCTCTTCCCCTTCGTCTTCTAAGGCTCCCATGCCGAAGAAGAAGAAGGTCGCCTCCCCCCCCCCCCCCTAAGAAGTCTCCTTCGGGAACTTCTAAGGGCCCGTCTCGCTATGGTGGTCACCCAGCTCCTTCGGGGGCAGGACCCGTCTCTTCTTCCGCAAGGAAGAAGACTACGGGGACCAGAGGAGTGCCGGCTAACACCGGCACTTCCTCACCTGCTGTCAGTGGTTCGGCCACAGCAGCAGGGTCCGTCTCGGCCAATCTCGTTCGCGAGAGTCGGGGGTCCGAGTGTACGGTCGCTTACCAGCGACCGTGCAGCCAGGAACCAGACCTCTGAGTTCGCTCAGCGTCAGGTTCACGGCACGGAGCGGAAGACTGGTGACAGCCGCTCACGCGACTCTCACCAAGACCAGCTCTCGCTCTCGCGGCGCGCAGCTGGCTACCCGGGGCGGACGTGACGGTCCATGACCGGCCACGGACTGAAGCGGGGAAGAGGTCCCCCCGTTCGCCGGCACCAGCCACGGCTGGTACCAGCGAACTGACGCACCGTGAGGATACTCACCGATCTCACCGTGACAGTGGAGCTCGCCGGTCGCCTGACGTCACTCTCACAGAGAGCGATCGGGTACGGCGACCAGCACCAGCTCCTCTGACACACGAGACCGGAGCCGCTGTTCTCGGTCCAGCCGTTCTCCACAGCGAGACGGCTCGACTAGGTCTGCAGCTCGATCGCCACCAGCGGGTTGGCGATCGCCTGCAGTCTTCCAAGCCCGCTGGTTCTGCCAGCGACGCGAGGAGGGAGCGTCAGGTCTGCCTCTTCCATACCTTCAACCTCCTCGGATTACACCGGGAGGGGCGAGGTATTGAGGAGTGATCGTGAGGGGTGCGCCCTCAGGATCCCACCACGGCGTCGTACGTACCAGGCACGGTTCTCGGACCAGCCAGGTCGTACGCACGGGTGGTTGGAGCAGACCGAGAGGGGTCTGTCGCTGTTCCTCTCCTTGAGGGCGGAGGGTCTCGGGAGTTGCCCCTGTTGAGGGACTGGACTGGACGTCCGACTCCGCAGGAAGCAGTCACTCCTGAGATCCAGAGGAACTTTGCGAGGTTATTTGCGGCTGATCGCAGCACAAACGACTCACGGAATGGATCGCTGCTCCCACCATCCGAGCCCACGTCCTGGCTCGAGTCGTTCTGGGGCCCGAAGAGGGAACCCAGACCGACGGTGGGTTTGCCGCGTTCTGAGCTGCCGGACTCAGTGCTGGACCAGGTTTGAATCGCTTGTCTCCGGACAAGACGGCTCGCTCAAGTCTGGCAGGTCGAGCAAGCTGCTTCCACCTCCTCTGCCACGACAGCGGCGTTTTTTACGTGCCATCTGAAGACCCGATGCCGCCCAAACAGGTGAACCCGGAGTTAGCCAGGCTGACTTCGGGTGTGTCTCTGCAGCAGCTCCTGTCCGAGAACCTGTGGTTCTCGCAGCAAGAGACATTCGGCCTGGAATCTACCGCCATGGCAGCTTTCCAGGCCGTCTCCTGGCTAGATCTGTGGTCCCTCACAGTATCTAAGGTCGCAGCCAACTCCGGGGGAATTTCTCCCGAAGATGACTCGGCCTTCAGGAGACTTTTGCCAGTCTGGGGAGGAGCCATCTCCTTCCTTGCCCACCAGACGGTGAACCTGTGTGGGCCAACCTGGTTCTCCGACGAAGGGACGCTGTCCTTACTCGGGTTTCCAGGGCCGGCCGGGCGTGAAGCGGCGTTGGGACTTCGCAACGGACCTTTACGGAGTTCCACGTCTCTCTTCCCAGGAGAGATGGTGGACGCTGCGGTGGACAGACGGCGCACTGACGACAGTGACCGTCTGGTTCACCAGGCAGTCTCGAAGGCCTCTGGGCAGCCTTGGACTGCGGCCAAGTCTAACGGCTCGGCTAGCGCTTCCTCTGGTGGCTAAGACGGTAGCTGCGTCGAAGCCCCGGGGGGGAATGACTCTGTCTTCTTCGACTTCTAGCAAGGGGAGCCGTAACCAGCCTCCTCCCAGCCTCCTCCTCCCGTGGAGGCTCTGGGAGGAAGTCGAAGAAAGGGGGGGAAACGCTAGGACGGCGTTCCCCCTCACCTGCTGCCGGAACTGGGGGGGTGCCTGGCCAGCCATTGGGCAACTTGGCAGCGCTACGGCGCCGAGACCTGGATTGTAGATGTCCTTCGGGAAGGAGATCTATTACCCTTCGAATCTCGGTCACCCCTCACTTCCAACACGGTCCAACAGCAGACGTACGTTCCAGGGGCATCGAAGGACGTAGCATTGAGACAGGAGATCAAGACCATGCTGAGTAAGAGAGCTGTAGAAATCGTCACGGATCAATCACCGGGCTTTTACAGTCGACTCTCCTGGTGGAAAAGTCTACGGGAGGCTGGCGCCCAGTGATAGATCTCTCTCCCCTGAACCGGTTTGTTCGCCAGACCCGGTTCACGATGGAGACGGCACGCTCAGTGCTCGACTCTATCAGGGAGAACGATTTCATGCTTTCAGTGGACTTGAAGGATGCGTATTTCCAAAATACCCATTCATCAGTCCTCCAGAAAGTACCTCCGCTTCATCCTGACGGGACGGGACGGTGTACCAGTTCAGGCCACTTTGCTTCGGTCTCTCAACCACCCCACAGGTGTTCACGCGAGTGTTCACTCTGGTGTCTGCTTGGGCCCATTCGCACGGGATACGTCTGATGGGGTATCTCGACGATTGGTTAGTCCTGGCGAGCTCCGCTCGCAGTTGCTACAGGACAGGGATCGACTGCTCGAGTTCTGTCGCGATCTGGGGATCGTTGTGAACTTCGAAAGTCCGATCTCGAGCCCAAGCAGAGGATGAAGTACTGGGTATGCTGATCGACACGGTAGCAGGGCGAGTCTTCCCCGCAGACTCGCGGATTAGCAAATTCAGGGAGGCAGCCAACCAGTTCCTGTCTCGGCAGGAACGGGTAGCTCAGCGATGCAAGTTCGTGATCGGACACCTGTCGTCACTCGTGAAGGCAGTCCCTAACGGGCGTCTTCACCTGCGGTCTCTTCAGGGAGACTAAAGGAGAGTTGGTCACAGGCGACGGATCCCCCAAGCGTTTCCATTGTCACTGACACAGGAGGTGAGGCAGGACCTAGCCTGGTGGCTGGACGACAGGAACCTCTTAGAGGAGTGCCTCTGCGCACCCCCTCTCTCCCCCCGGACATGCAGCTGCTCTTAGACGCATCGACCGAGGGATGGGCGCACACCTGGAGGAGTTGCTGACTTCAGGAGTGTGGTACGAGAACGACAAGCACCTTCACATCAATGTACTGAAAACTCAAGGCAGCGTTCCTCGCTCTCCAAGAGTTCCAGGACCGCTTGATGGGACACTCAGTGGTGTGATGTGCGACAACACCACGGTGGGTGGCTTACGTCAACAAACAGGGGGGGCCTAGTGTCTCTCCCGTTGTACCAGTTGACTCGGCAGGTGCACGAGTGGGCCGAGGCACACTCAATAGAGCTGTCGGCACGCTACATTCCAGGGAAGGAAGGAATGTAGTAGCAGACACGCTCAGCCGTCGGGATCAAGGGATAGGGACCGAATGGTCTCTACACCAGGACGTGGCGGAAAGGCTCTTCGACCTGTGGGGGCGACCAGTCGAGGATCTGTTCGCCACCCGGCACAACAGGAAGCTCCAGGTGTTCTTCCCGGCCGTGCCGGACCCATGGGCAGCTGCAGAGGAGGCTCTTCAACGCCCGTGGGACAACCTTTTCGCCTATGCCTTTCCCCCGTTCACCCTGATTCGCAAGGTGATCAGTCGAGCACTGGTCACCCCGAATCTCAGGATGATCCTGATGGCTCCCAAATGGCCACAGGCCATTTGGTACCCGACCTGCTGGCTCTTCTCGCAAGAGAACCAAGAGAGATTCCCCCTTGGCACAACCTTCTCGCCCAGCCACACGTCGAGCGGTACCACCGAGCAGTCCAGTCCCTACGTCTTCACGGCTGGCTGTTATCCAACATCTCTTGCGAACGAGAGGCTTTTTTTCGTAGCGCAGCAACAGAGATGGCTGGAAACGTCCCGTCAGTCCTCTGCAGCTGTGTACCAGGGGAAGTCGGCGTCTTCTGTGGTTGGTGTCGTAGACGGGGCCTATCTCCTCTCAGAGCCACTCTTCAGCAGGTAGCGGATTTCCTCGTTTTTCTTCGCCGAGAGAAGCTCCTCTCAGTTCCCACAGTCAAAGGATACAAGAGCCGCCTTGACGCTCGTCCTGAACTGACGGGATTGGACATCTCGAACTCGTTCGAGATCTCCTTACTTAGGAGGAGCTTCGAAAGATCTTGCCCACCCAGGGAACTCACAAGCCCCTCTTCTTGCTGGACCTGGCATTGGCGAAGAGAGTACGGGAACTTCATGCCGATAATGATGCGGATGAGATGCGCTTTGTCCTGGGAGGACGCTACGGAGCTATCTGAAGAGAACTCGACACCTCAGGCCTGAGTGTCGACGCCTCTTCGTTTAGCACCGGGGTCACCAAGAAAGAAGTATCAAAGAACACTCTTTCGTCCTGGCTGCGTGAGGTCATCAGGAGGGCGTATGAGGCTGATGGTAGTGACGACATCCGTACGTCCCGTCCGAGAGTTTACGAAGTCAGAAGTATTGGCCCTCGTTGGCGTTTCGTAAGAACTTCTCCGTGGCGCAGGTATGGAAGGCAGGGTCTGGTACAACCAGACCACCGGCACCTTCCTTATACCTTTTGGATATTGCCCACAGGTCCTTGGATCGGTTTCCTTAGGACCCGTGGTGGCTGCTCAACACGTCGTCTAGCTAACCCAGACCCTAGCAGGCTGAACAGCATCGAGTCCTGGTGTGACTGTATGAATAGATAGTAAATGAGAAAGTGACTGGCTTCTCTTTCTATCTTTTTCTACCCCTCTACTGTGGGTAGAGGATACGGTCATCACCCTGCTGGATAAGGACGAGATGCCGGTGAGCTATATGACAGGAGCCCCATCCTATCCTTTCACTAGGGATAGGAGCAGAATATCCACCACTTCCTTCTACAAGGGGGGGGAAGTGGATGCCTACAAGAGTCAAAACCATGACTTTATCTTTGCTCCTGTACAGGAACAAGTTCTTACATTGCTGGTACGAAGAGATACGCTTGCCTCTCTCTTAGTACTCGGTCCAGAGGTCTGACCATTGATCCTGCGGTGCACACCCCGATCAATCGGACAGAGGCTTGGATCCCTCCCTCGCTCTTACGACCAGGGAGGCTTCCAAGGTTGGGCGAACACCAGTCTGTTCACAAAAGACTCAGTTTCATACATTCAACTTACCTGTCAGATATATACATAGCTATCGACTCCGTCGTTCCCGACAGAATTTCAAATTTCGCGGCACTCGCTACAGGTAGGTCAGGTGATCTACCGCCCTGCTCTGGGTGGCAGGGCTAGGAACTATTCCCGTTTTCTAATCATAATCTCTCTGTCGCCGGCTGTATCAACATTGTTGTTACTTCCTCCTGACTAGAATTCGTTTTTCGCAAAGCTTTTGATCATCTCTCGCTGATATTTGGTGACGTACTTGGATCGTTGTTTGGCATTCGCTATCGTGGACTGTTTTTTGGTTTGGACTGGGTTTTTGGAATTTGTGAATATGTCTGATCTAGTGTTAGTTTCAGAGTGTGTGTGAATGAGGGCTGTAAGGTGAGGATCCGAAAGCTTCGGTAGATCCTCACACTAGTTGTAGGGGGGTGTGAATGGTTGAATGTTCGATTGAGATACGTGTAATGAGTGTGAGAATCTGAATGCACAAGAGTGGGAAGAATCTAACTTCTTACTTGAAGAAGTTAGAGAGAGATAGAGAGAGGAAGGCGGCTTTATAAAACCCGCAGTATGTCTGCCTCTCATGATTTACTGTCTAGCTCTGTAGCTTCTTCCTATGATGATAATAACCATTCTGTTTCAGCCCGTTCACATCTTGCTAATCCCTCTAGTTCTGCTTCGGAAATAGCAGAAACTTAGAGCTTCCCTTCAGAAAATGCAGGAAAAAGTCGCAGCATTGGAAGGTAAGGAAAGTGAATGTGGCAGTGATATTAGTGTCCCCAGTGTAGTGGAGGGGGCGTCTGGTCGTCTCTGCGACGCTCCCAGGCCTAGACCTCTTCCAAGCTCCCTGGCCCGGAGGAGAAGGAAAGTCGAAAGCCGTACGGGGGTTGTGGAGAATCCCCAACGATCAGGCGTCCCTTCGGCAGAATCGATCGTATCGACTGCCAAAGACCGCTATAGGAAAAGCATCCTTCGAGAGTGCTTTTCGTCGTCGAGTTCGCCTTCGCCGAGAAGAGGATGGAAGGAGTCGAATCTTTCCCGTCCTTTGAAGAGGAGTAAGAAAGAGCACGAGCTCAATTCGAGCCCTCCCGAGCGCTTCTCAGAAGGAGGAGCGCCTTCGGTAATAAAGAGGGCGAGAATACAGTCAGACTCTGGGTCTGGAAGAGATCCTAGAGCGCCTTCCAGATCTCCCTCTCCTAATGCGGAAGATTCCTCAACCAAGAAAATTTTGAAGAATATGCAAGAGCAATTAGCCTTGTTAGTAGGAACTCGTTATAAGGAGCCTACTCGTAAGAAGGATGATAGGCTTCTATTAAAAGATCTAAATACCTATCTCCTGCCAGGCGCGACGCATCCTTCAGGGGAGTTGTCGCACAGGCGGCCATCTCTGGGGGGGGCGGGGGCGGTGCGCTAGACAGGAGAGAGGTAAGAAAGGAAGCTACTCCTGTCAAGAGTAGGGCGCCAACCAGAAGCCAGACTCCGAGTAGGCGCAACGAGCCAGTACAAGATTCAAGATCTTCAATCAAGCACCAAGAGTTAGCTGAAGAGGAAGATCCTGTTAGGAGTAGAGCACTTGTGAGACGGAAAGCGCCTACTAAACATCAGACACATGCTAAGGATCAAGAGTATTCGGAACGACGTACTCCTACAAGACACCAGGAGTCGTCGGGCCTAGATACTCCTCCCAGGCGCCAGGAGTATTCTGAACTAAATACTCCTCTCAGGCGCCAGGAGTATTCGGAAGCTTATACTCCTCACAGGCGCCAGGAGTACTCTGCACTTAATACTCCTCCCAGGCGCCAGGAGTATGCGGAATTTAATACTCCTACCACACGCCAGAGTATTCTGAACAAAATGCGCCTTCTAAAAGCCAGGAGTACTCGAGGGCGCTTTGCGCCTGCCAGGCGCCAGGAGTAATTCCAGGCGGTTTATCCTCCCAGGCGCCAGGAGTATTCCGAAGCTTATACTCCTCCCAGGCGCCAGGAGTATTCGGAACTTAATACTCCTACCACGCGCCAGGAGTATTCTGAACAAAATGCGCCTGATAAAAGCCAGGAGTATTCGAGGCGCTTTGCGCCTGCCAGGCGCCAGGAGTATTCCAGGCGCGTTACTCCTCCCAGGCGCCAGGAGTATTCCGAAGCTAATACTCCTCCCAGGCGCCAGGAGTACTCGGAACTTAATACTCCTACAACGCGCCAGGAGGATTCTAAACAAAATGCGCCTACTGAAAGCCAGGAGTATTCGAGGCGCTTTGCGCCTGCCAGGCGCCAGGAGTATTCCAAGCACGTTACTCCTCCCAGGCGAGATACTCCTACTGTACACCAGGCGCATTCCTCATATGAAGAGCCTGACACTCGTAAGAGAGTAAGAGAAGAGTCAGTAGAAAGAAGAGAACCTTCTCCTTCCGAGCCTATCAACCCAGAAGATGCCTCGGAGGACGAAATGAAGGAAGGATCTTCTAATTATAAAGTTCTTTCGTCCCTTTTGTTGGAGGAATATGGAGACTCTTTGACGCCAGCTGCTCCCCCTTCGCCACGCTCGCAGTTTTCAAGCACGAAAACACTCAAGTCTTCCTCTTCTTAAAATGAAGCCTTGCCATTTCTATGAGGAGAGCTCTACAATCTCTTGACTCCTGGTTCAAGAAGAAGAAGGAGTTAGGAAGGACGGTCTTTTGTATGCCTCCCGCTAAACTTACAGGGAGGAGAGGAATTTGGTACGAAACGGGAGAGGATATGGGACTATCTCTGTCCGTTTCAGCTGAGTCAGACTTCTCGAGTTTGGTGGATTCGTCGAGAAGGCACGCCTTGAATGCAGCGAAGGTTACATGGGGGCTTTCGGAAACGGATCACCTCATCAAGGGACTTTTTCATACTTTAGAAGTTTTTTAACTTCTAGATTGGTCCCTTGGGGTTCTGGCCAAGAAATCTCAGAAAATGAACAACTCGAACCAGAACCCTGAATTGGCATCCTCGCCTGCATTGATAAGGCTGTTCAGGATGGATCGGCTGAGGTAGCTCCCTATATGGTGCAGGAGTTTTAAAGAAAAGGGCGGTGCACAGTGCTTTCCTCACGAAGGCCGTCTCTCATTCACAGAGAGCCGCCATTATTGTTTGCGCTCTCTCTGAAAACCTTTTTTCCCTCACAGTTGGTGAAGGACATCGCGCATTCTCTGACGGAAAAGGCCACCCAGGATCTCCTTAGACAATCCTCAAGGAAGAATAGGCCTGTGGCTAGTGAGGAAAAGAAGTGGCTCGCCCAGCTCAGAAACAGCCCTTTCGAGGAGGTCTTCCAACTAGACCGATCGCCCAGAAGGAAGTCAACCGATAAGAGGGGCAGGTCTTCCTTCCGTTCCTTTAAGAAAGGGAAGTGAAAAATTCTGTCCTCCAGACACCCGTAGGAGCCAGGCTACATTATTTTGCGAAAGCCTGGGAAGACATAGGAGCCAACACTTGGACGATGTCGATTATCAAGAAGGGGTTATCGCATCCCATTCAAGGACATTCCTCCCTTGACAACATCTCCGAGGGAATTGTCCGCCAGATACAGGGACCCTATTCTGAGGGATACTCTTCGTCAGATGGTGGAACAGATGTGGGGACAAAAGAGCAATAGAACTTGTGCTGGATTGCAACTCCCCGGGGTTTTACAATCGCTTGTTTCTTGTAACAAAAGCCTCGGGGGGATGGAGACCGGTACTGGACGTAAGTGCGCTGAACAAATTCGTCGAACAACAGAAGTTCAGCATGGAAACGTCTGGCCTCAGTCCTTGCAGCACTGCGGCAAGGGGATTGGATGGTGTCCTTAGACCTTCAGGACGCATACTTCCACATCCCGATCCACCATTCGTCGAGGAAGTACCTTCGATTTATGTTCGAAGGAAGAAATTATCAGTTCAGGGCCCTGTGTTTCGGCCTGTCCACGGCTCCTCAAGTCTTCACAGACGTGATGAAAAATGTAGCAAGGCACTTACATTTGAAGGGATAAATGTTCTCCCTGTACCTGGACGACTGGCTCATCAGAGCCAGGTCTCAAAAGCAGTGTTTGGAGGACCTGCGAACAACACTGGAATTGACAAATTCTTTGGGATGATCGTGAACCTCGAGAAGTCTCAGATGATCCCCAGCCAGAAACGGGTGGGTATCTGGGGATTCAGATGGATTCTCGGGTTTTCGAGTTTTTCCATCTCAAGAGAGAATAAAGAAAGGCTGTGCCACAGTATCGAACTTTCTAGGGAAGGAGCGCACTTCAGCGAGGGAATGGCTGAGCCTTCTGGGACCCTTTCCTCGCTCGAACAGTTCTTTCTCCTAGGAAGATTACATCTTCGACCGCTTCAGTTCTTCCTAAGAAGAAGTTGGAGTTGGAAGACAGGTCAGCTCTCGACACGTTTCCAATCTCGGAAGAGATAAAGTCAGTTTGAAGTGGTGGTTGGTTCCATTAAAGGAAAACAAAGGAGTGTCCCTGCAAGTACGGAACCCAAACCTGACATTGTTTTCAGACGCCTCGGAGGCTGGGGTGCAACATTGGGACCCAGAGAAGTGTCAGGCACCTGGTCGGCAGAACAGGTGTCATGGCACATAAATTGCAAAGAGCTCTTAGCGATTCACCTAGCACTAAAGAGCTTCGAACACTTAGTCAGAGGAAAAGTCGTGCAGATAAATTCAGACAATACGACAGCTCTGGCTTATGTCAAGAAGCAAGGAGGGACGCACTCTTTTGCTCTGTACGAGCTGGCACGGGATCTACTGATTTGGGCGAACCAAAGGAAGGTAATTCTCCTAACAAGGTTTGTTCAAGGGGAGAGGAATGTGAGAGCGGACAGATTGAGCAGGAGATTCCAGGTCCTTTCCCACAGAGTGGACACTCCACTCAGAAGTCTGTCAGAGCCTTGGCTCCTTTGGGGGAAGCCTCAAATAGATCTTTTCGCCACGTTCCTCTCCAAACGGATAGATACATTTTGTGCCCTGGTGGAGGATCCCGGGCTTATGCAACAGACGCCTTTCTCCTGGACTGGTCAGGAATAGGACGTTTACGCTTTTCCCCGCTTCAAGATACTGGGGGAAGTAGTCAGAAAATTCGTGGCATCCGAAGGAACCAAGATGACTCTGATCGCTCCGTATTGGCCAGCTCAAAATTGGTTCACAGAGGTGAATGGAATGGACAGTGGACTTCCCCAGATCTCTTCCAAACAGAATAGATCTGCTCAAAACAACCCCACTTCGAGAGGTACCATCAAAATCTATCCGCTCTTGCTCTGACTGCCTTTCGACTATCGAAAGACTTGTCAGAGCGAGAGGGTTTTTCTCGCAGGGCAGCAAACGCAATTGCTAGAGCCCGCAGATCATCTACGAGGCGAGTGTACCAATCGAAGTGGGAAGTTTTCAGAAACTGGTGTAGGTCGAAGAAGCTGTCCTCTCCAGTACCTCTGTGACCGGAAATTGCAGATTTCCTTCTGTTTCTTAGACAAAAGTCGCATCTCTCAGTACCAACTATTAAGGGGTACAGGAGTATGCTCTCAGCAGTCTTTAGAAACAGAGGATTAGATCTAACGAATGATAAGGATTTGCACGACCTCATTCGTTCATTCGAAACATCTAAATCACTTGTACCTAAGGTTCCAAGCTGGAACTTAGATGTGGTTCTTAAATTTCTTTCATCAGATGAATTCGAACCACTTCACACTGCTTCGTTCCGTAATATCACTAGAAAGTGTTTGTTTCTGATCTCTCTTGCAACGGCAAAAAAGAATCAGTGAGTTGCACGCCCTTGAATCAAGAGTTGGCTTCAAAGGAGACTCCGCAATTGTCATTCAGTCCCTTTTTCTGGCCAAAAAAAAATGAAAACCCTTCGAATCCCTGGCCCAGGCTTCGAAGTGAAAGGACTTTCGAGTTTGGTGGGCAGAGAGCAGAAAGATCCCTTTGCCCAGTTAGAGCTCTAAAATTTATCTGGACAGGAAGAAGCAGTTGGGGGTTCGCAGAAAGGTCTTTGTGCTCAGTGAAAGACCCCAAGAGAGCAATGTCCAAGAACGCTTTAGCCTTCTTTTTTGTTAGAAGTGTTATCACGGAAGCTCATAAGAAGTGTCCAGATGATTCTTTTAATCTTCTAAGAGTGGGAGCCCACGAAGTTAGAGCAATCGCAACTTCGGTGGCGTTCCAAAGAAATATGTCACTAAAGAACATTTTGGAACAACTTATTGGAGATGCAACTCTGTGTTTGCATCCCATTATTTAAAAGACGTGCGGAGTTACTGTATGATAAATGTTTTTCGTTAGGTCCGTTTGTGTCAGCACAGACGGTTCTGGGTAAAGGAGAAAGCACCAATCCTTAAAATTATGTACGGAACCCTCTTGTCGGATGTGTTCTCGGGTTTTCGGTGTATGGGAGTGTCAGTAGTCGCACAGGCGGCGGCCTTCACTTCTCTTCATTTGAAAATCGAGTGACATCTAACTATTAGAGGGGTAAAAAAAAAAAAAAAATTTTTGTTATTTTTGTATGTATGAGTTTCGAGTTTGTGGTTGTTTTTGCAAAGAGTTTGGGGATAACTACTAGGCAATCTTAGAAACTAACACGGGTTAGGATCGGGTGATCGGGATTGGTTGTGTGCTCCTTAAATTAGTGCGTGTTGTCATATAAGCGGATGTGCTCCCATTGACAAACGCCAGTTAGGATTCTGTCGAGTAAGTGGAAGAGACCCCACTCGACAGATCCACAAGAACTCTTGGCCACAGATCACTATCTCGCTAAGGCTCTTGAGATGAAGCAGACTCCTGGGCAGTAGCCACGAAGTCTTCCACCATCTAAAAAGGTAGGAACTAAGGTTTATTAATACCTACAACATAGTTGTTTACCTGTCTAGTCAGTTAGTTAGCTGTCTCTTGCCCTCCACCAAAGGGTGTCAATCAGCTATGTATATCTGACAGGTAAGTTGAATGTATGAAAATGACATTGTTATGATACAATAAAGTTTCATACATACTTACCTGGCAGATATATACAATTGAAGACCACCCAGCCTCCCCGCAGGAGACAGGTGAAGAGAGATTATGATTAGAAAACGGGAATAGTTCCTAGCCCTGCCACCCAGAGCGGGCGTAGATCACCTGACCTACCTGTAGCGAGTGCCGCGAAATTTGAAATTCTGTCGGGAACGACGGAGTCGATAGCTATGTATATATCTGCCAGGTAAGTATGTATGAAACTTTATTGTATCATAACAATGTCATATTCCACCCACCAAGAAGTGAGTCTTCCTATTGTAAAAGGACCGAAGGTTTGTAGCCGTGTCGGAACAAATGAAAATTTGTCCCAAATTGCATTTTTCCTAACTATACAAACCTGAGGTCCTTTACACATAGCCCCACCTACATGCCACCCCTCACTCTGCAGTTTTTGCTTGGGCCAAAAGCAAAAGTGATTGTTTACCTCCAGTCGCGCTCGCGCGCGCCTGTCGGACAAGCAGTTAACTACCGAACCCCTTGTTCGAAAGCTTACGACCTATCCAGCTGCCGCTAGTACCTTCCTATTGTAAAAGGACCTCAGGTTTGTATAGTTAGGAAAAATGCAATTTTGGACAAATTGTCATTTTTTCCTAACTATACAAACCTTAGGTCCCTTTACATATAGTCCCACCTCATGCCACCCTCACTCTGTCCTGGGCCTAAAGCAAAGTGATATGTTTACCTCCTGTTGGGCGGGACTCCCGCCGGACCATCGGACAAGCATTTACTGCCGAACTACCTTGTTAGTAAATCTTACGACTGGTCCAGCTGGCGCTGAATAGTAATTCCTTATGTAAAGGACCTCAGGTTTGTATAGTTAGGAAAAATACAATTTACTTTCAAAAATTGTCATATTTCACAAGTTATAGAATGAATGCCATTGTCATAAACTATGAAAGAATTCACTTCATGACAGCTGATAGACTATTGTTTTTATAAGCATCTGGAATGAAAAAATAGTAATGATTTGTTGTAATTTTGATGACATGGTAACTGCATATCAAATTAAAATGGAAGCGTCATGCCACCACACATAACACAAAACGAACATGCAAAAGTACATAAATAAACGGAAAAGAAAATGTTTTGAATCCAAACAGTATGGACAAGAGGCAAAAATTATTAAAAATTACATCTGCTGCTTAATATATATAAATTTTTTTTAAACAAAATTTTCATACATTCAACTTCCCTGTCAGATATATACTTAGCTATAGACTCCGTCGTCCCCCGATAGAAATTCGAATTTCGCGGCACACGCTACAGGTAGGTAGGTCAGGTGGATCTACCGGCCTGCCGCTGGGTGGCAGGAATAGGAACTATTACCTTCTAAGGACAGATTTTCTCTATCGTTTGGACTGTAAACATACGTTTACGGTTCCTCCTGATTTGATTTTCGTGTTTTTCATCGCCATCGATCTTCTGGGCTGTCTTTTGCAGGGAAGTACTGGGTCTTTGTCGGCATACGCTTTTATTAACTTTTTAATGAATTTCGCTTCGAAATTTCGAAGAAAAAAAATACTAAGTGGAAACTACCGAAATCATCGGTAGACACTCACATAGTTTGCCATAAAGAGAATTATTAATATTTATTCATTATTATATGTAATAAAGGTTACAACTTTATTAAGGAAATATTAAACTCTAATTTCCTACTTAGGAAGTCAGAAAAAGCATATAACTAGATACGCTTACTTTATAAGCTTTAATAGCGTTTGTGCTAACGAGCAGTTAGATATTAGCGTACTAGTAGTTGTTGCATCCTCATCACCTTTTTACTCCTCAGAAACTACAAATTTATATATGCAAATTGAAGATAAATGGATAGCTCAAATGCAAGCTTTTAAAAAGGTAAGAAGTGAATATAGTGTTCCCCATTGCAATGGAGGGTGCGTCTGATCGGCTCTGTCCTCGCTCCCAGGTCTAGACCTCTTCCCCCCCAAGCTCACAAGCCCAGAGGAGAAGGAATGTCGACAACCGCAGGGGGTTTTCAGAGAATCCACCACCGATCAGGCGTCCCCTCGGCAGGTTCTGTAGAACGTCCCAGACTGCCAAGTTCGCCATTGGAAAGGCGTCCTAATGTAATGTGTTCCCCTTATTAGACGGATAAGGAGAAGAAAGTTTCAACGGCGTAGATTCAATGAAGATGCAAGATAATCTCGTCGTAGATATCGGAACCTCAGAGAGAGATCTTTCGATAACAGTTGCGGTAGAGGCATTGCCCTATCCTGTTTTCGTCCCCCGTACAAATAGACGGAGGCTCTATCCCATGGGGTTTGAAAGAGTTATTTCAACAAATTCCTCATCGGTACAGTTTATGAAAAATATATCTATTCTGAGAAGAACGAATTAGATATTAAAGAATATATGTTGATCGAATGAATTATGGATCTCGTTTAATGATTAAACATACATATATAATTTTTAAGCTTCTAGCTCCTCGGACATGAAGCGCCTGAAACGCGCCTGAGCGCCTGAGCGCCTGGGGAGCGCCTGGGACGCCTGAAGCGCCTGAGCGCCTGCTGAGGCGCCTGGGGCTGAAGCGCCTGGCGCCTGGGGGAGCGGGGCCTCGGGCGCCTCGGGCGCCTGAAATGAGGCGTGGGGCGTAAAGCTCTTCAAGTAAAAGGAATGAGGCGCAACGCGCCTGAAAAGCCTGAAGTGGCTAAAGGAAATATTTAACTCCTAGAGAGCCTAGAGCGCCTGATATAAAACATAGGGCGCCTAGAGAGCCTAGAACGCCTCAAAGGAAAAACAAAGCGCCTAAAGAGCCTGAGGCGCCTGAAACGAGGCGCAAAGCGCCTGAAGCGTCCGAATGGAGACGCAAGGCGCCTGCAAAGCCCGAAGGACGCAAAGCGTCTAGAGCGCCTGAAAGCAGGCGCAAGGATTTGTACAACCCAAAATACAATTTGGATGAGTTATCGGGATTTGAAGCGGACTTGGAGCTCCTCTTTGGGATTTTTCTCAAGATCAATTTTCCCCTGACAGGGCCTCTAGGTGTCGCACAGGTGATCTAGCCCCTGTCGGGAAGGAATTGATCATGAAAAAAGAGAACGACATATAAGGACTTCTCCTGGTAGGGACGAAAGTTGTCGCACAAGCGGCCACCGTCCTTGTCAGGAGGGCCTTAGGGTAAAAGAACAACATCGGCCTTCTCCTGGCAGGGACTCAAGATGTCGCACAAGCGACCGTAGCCCTTGTCAGGTTAGAATCGGTACTGCTAAAAGCCCTTCACCTTACGGAAGGAGGCGCTCTCCTCCGGTGCTCATTCTTCTCCCAACTTGATGGCAGGAAATGGAAGATAGATCGGAATTGGAAGCCAATAAGGGAGCAGGTCTCTCAGTTTATAAGACCTTAGCGACCTGTTTTATTGAAAATTAGTTCATTACTAATAAGACGATATTAAAATCTTCCTCCTTCTAAAGTAATGCAACCAACCATTTACAGAAAGAGTGGCAATCGTTTGCAAATTGAACAAGGTTCGTACGCTCTCATTCATTGATTAGAGGCTCTTCCAGATAATAGAGGCGTAGAAATACGGCCTTATCTCCAAGAGAATAAAAATTTGAGGGATTCTCTTCGATCGAGAGTTTTGTTTTTCATTGCGATCTCTTTCGACTAATGCTAATTCGTGTTATTGACGAAAAGAACGGAGAGGGCAAAATTTCCATTCTCTCTCCGCATCGGAGAGGAAAGAATGTAGAAGGAAGACTTGCTGCATACGACTGCTGAATGACAAGTCATATACGCATACCATAGTTGCCTTTGTGGTTCGCTACGAAATTATCTATATCTTACAGGATTTTCCTGGTAAGGACTTCGCTTAAAAAGTTTGTTACGACAATACCTACTCAGCTTCGGTATTTAACAAAGGTTGTTTGGCTTAAATTGGCATTATGAGAGCTTCCTTAGGCTCGGGAATAATTTTATTATATTCCTTCATTAAATGAAGTAACTGGCAACTCACGATGAATGCAGCCAGGCAGCGAGCGAGACGGCAGGGCTGTCATTGTAAGCGTAATGGCCAATACAGTACCATCCAGGTCTCGGTCATTACCAGTTGGTTGCATCTCTCTCTCCAACGGGATCGAATGGTTAACCGTATATTCCCCCTACAATCATGGACTTAGTCGCGAATGGAGGGGATAGTTAAGCTAACATAAATAAAAATATTGTCTGCCTTTTTTTTGCTAAGAAGTTTTCAATAAAAAAAGATATTATAACCTTTCAATGCTGTTTACCGTAGGGAACATTATTAAAGGATTCTAACACAGCAGAACATTATATTATATAATGCTCTCATGCTTACGAAAGCATGGCTTATTAGAATACATGCTTAGTGAGAAGATGGATGTAGTAGAGAATTCACTTTAAGACTACGGTATGGTCAGTCTTTCGAGAAACGCACACAACCTTTTTTAGAATCATATATTGGCTCAAAGAGAAGATGGATGAGTGGAATGGGAAACATTCTCTTCGTGGCAGAAATGGTTTCCCTGATAGAATATACTACGTATATAAGAGTTTTTTCCTACTAAAAACGGAATTAACATGTGTAAGGATGTCGTGTACCATAAAGGCACAGATGTTCTGGTACATAACATAAAGAGTATTAGAAGAAAGCGCCGGTCTGAAGCGCCAACAACTGGCACAATGAGCCAAAGAGCACCAGCCAAGATATTTTCTCTGTTTTAGCGAGTTATTAACATAAGAGTCCAGTAGCCTCTCAGACAGCACGCTCGGTAACGGCAAGATTCGTTCCTGATTTCGTTACCCATTTAATCACTTAGGCCAATTCCACGACTCTCTCATATCGCAAAGAGCATTGAGAATCTCTTTTTTCGCTCCTGTTCGCGTTAACAAAGAGAACCTATTTGGAAAAAGAGGTTCGATGCAAGATTTTGCATGTCCGTGAGAACCTTCTCGATCGACGATAATAACTGTTAATGTATGTCTAACATTTATTGGAAAGAGTTGTGAGAACCTGCGGAAAGTCTTCTTCATAGATCTCTTAGCAAGGTAGAAGACGAACAGGCTTCCTATAGAATGTTCCTTTTCCTCGAACCAAAGAGAGGTAGCAATATACGCCATCTTTATTTTATAGAAAGGGGAATATACTATAGTCTTTTTTTCCCCTAAATATAAATAAATATAAATCTTTACAGAATTTAAGATAAAGGGCGTCAAAGAAAGAGAGGATAATACTTTATGCCTCATTTTGGCTTCAGAGAGGTTGGATTCACAGAGGTCACGTTCTTCTCAACAGCATGTTTTTGGGAAGTCTTTTCCAAGAGTCTGGATATTCTATCAGCATCTATTATTAAATGGACCTTAACAACCTCTCCACTCTGAGTCTGTCTGCATGCAGACTGACCAGAAATGGACATAAATGAGAGGATTTTCAAGGTAGATGACAATAGTCATGGCCTAGACATAGAATTGCTGCAGAATCGTGCTAGAGGGAATGAGGAAACTGTCCTCTTCCGATACCTCTGTGAACCACATAGCGGTTTTTTCTTCCCTTTCAGAGGGAAGAATCACCTTTGTATATATCTGCTATCAAAGAACGCAGTAAAGGCTATACTCTGTCTCTACAAAGGGAATTGGAGATAGCAGAGGATTAAGATCTTCAGGATCTTATTCGATATATACCTTAATATGACAAGATAGGATATCATGTACTTCTAATGGGATCTTTTTTGTGGCCACAGATTCCATGTTCCGACAAGATGGAACTGCTCCTCATCAAACTTCTTTGAGAAATTTTTATGAGGGAATTCTTTGTTTCTCTGGGTCCTAAACGACCAAGAAGACAAGTGAAATTTTTGAGCATTGGAATCTCGCATCAGATTCTATGGAGACTAGACAATGGGTTCTTGCCAGCATAGTATGTCTAGCAAAAGAAACTGAAACCCCCTATTCCTGATTCAATGTTTTCAGATAGAGGTTTCGTTGTCCAGGCAGAGTACTTACGTTTTTTTCATCTACAGTAGAATGGTTCAAACGTTTGCCTACAGAGTCTTTGGTATGCGATGACGGCTCGAAATGCTTCCCAGAAGGTGTTCAGAGGGATACAATAAAGAGCTAGAAATCAGGAGTACTCCCAATTTCAGCTCGGAGTCTCCTTCGACTTCCAGGCTTCTTCCCTTCCTTCGGGGCAAGGATAGGGAAGATTCTGCAACGAGACACCCCTTCAACATGGTAAGAAAGAGATCTCGTGAGCACGGAAGTATTCAAGAAGGACCCTCCTCGGAGGAAGACTTATCTCTCGTACGGTTAGATATGCTATCGTCTACTGGATGTAGCTGATTACAATCACCTCCCCTTACCGGAGAGACCAAAAGCTCAAAGTGAAAGAATTTCTTCCACCTTCTCCAGTTCCTGATAAAACGATTGTGGATGTTAAGGACTTTCGGACAATGTAGCGCCAATCAGGCGCCAAAATACCAGAACAGGCGTAAAGACGCCAGAGGAAGACAGTCCAAATAAACACTGTCATTGTCTGATGAGAAGGAGCGTGCCTCCAGCCTGGCGCAGATGCGCTAGAGGCAAATAAATAAATCGGAAAAAGTGTCCGATGTGGGCATCGCCAGTTTCCTCGAGACTCTTTAACAAGCTCGAAGCTCCAGCAAGTGGGGAGAAGTCAGCCAGGCGCCAGGCGCCAGGCGCCAGGCTCCAGGCAGGCGCAAGGCGCTAGCCAGGCGCCAGGCAAGCAACATGCGCCAGCCAAGCGCGAGGCGTCAGACAGGCGCGAGGCGCCAGCCAGGCGCGAGGAGCCAGCCAGGCACAAGCCAGGCTCTAGGCTTCATCCAGAAGAGATCAATTTCAAAGTGTGATTCTAAAGCAACTTCTTAAGTAACTTGATGATTCCTTCAAACAGCTGAGAATTAAAAGCGCTTGAAGTGCGAGCTTTAACAATTCTTGTTCTTTCCATAACAATATGTCGTGAGAGACATATTAGCTGTAATTTACGGGAGATGCAACTCTGTGTTGTCTTCTCTTTGCACGAAGGAGGTCAAGTTGACCTATGAGAGATCCTTCTCTCTTGGTTACGTGTCTACGGATACGTTGCTGGGATAGGGAGCCGACACTGATCCTTAACTAGTGAGTTAAAAAATTTTATTTTAACATAAGTATACTATTTTCTTTGGGTTATTTGAAATGAGTTGGGGATAGCTCTTTCACATTAAGCACAAACCCTCGTGTTAGGATCAGGTGATCGGGATCGGTGTTGTGCTCCTTAATTATGCCAGTAGGCATAGGTGTTTTGTCATGTAAGTGGATAGGACCCCTTTGACAAATAACCATTAGATTCTGTCAAGTAAGTGGATAAGACCCCATTGACAGATCTACAAGAACTCTTAGCCATAGGTCACATCCTCGCTGAGGCTCTTGAGACGAAGCAGACTCCTAGCAATAGCTAGGAGGTCAACCCTTCGTCTAAACACATAGGAACCAAGGTTTTATTTATTTTATTACCTACAACGTATGTTGTTTACCTGTCTAATCAGTAACTAGCTGTCTCTTACCCACCGCCAAACAAAGGTGCCAATCAGCTAAGTATATATCTGACAGGGAAGTTGAATGTATGAAAATGATATTGTTATTGTACAATAAAGTTTCATACATACTTACCTGGCAGATATATACGATTGAATGGCCCACCCAGCCATCCCCTCAGGAGACAGGTGGAAGAGAAAAATCTGTCCTTAGAAGGTAATAGTTCCTATTCCTGCCACCCAGCGGCAGGCCGGTAGATCACCTGACCTACCTACCTGTAGCGTGTGCCGCGAAATTCGAATTTCTATCGGGGACACGGAGTCTATAGCTAAGTATATATCTGCCAGGTAAGTATGTATGAAACTTTATTGTACATAACAATATCATTTTTATACCTCTCACTGTGTTTAAGGGAATATGGATAATTTTTAAAATTGCCAGGTAATATGTGTATATTGTTTCACATCATAATTTAACCTAACCTACAGTGCTGTATCTAAAATACTTTGAAAGGACTGAGGTAATCCCCTGGAACCCCAGGTTCACCTCTGCCTAAACTTTGCTCAATTCAAGTTTAAGAACATTCTATTCCACCAAAAGTTTATATAAGATATTTTCAGGGCATGCACTCATCCTCACTAAAGCACTTGCTGGGATTATGCATATTTTGTGATTATACTTGTTCCTTGTGACGGGCATTGGTGATTACCTGCATAATGTAGCCACTTGTACACCTTTGGCAACTGGTTGATGTTATTCTTAAATCGTCTATCCTTAACTAATACCTCAGAAGGCTTGAAATTCCCTTCAACAGTAGCCGAGAAGCAGAAGTGGCTTGCAATAGCCTTAAAGTTGATCCTGAACCCAGAGAGGTGGCTCCACAAAGCAGTATTCTATCAAGGACAACATCTGTGTGTGAGTGCAAATGTTTCTTCTTGTTTTATGTTATTAGTATAGCACATTTTTGTTTTTTTTACAATTGTGATAGGAAGTTACAAATGGACTTGGGCTTTTGTTAAGCTTAGAATGCAGATACTCTGATGGGTCTGTTACAGAAGTATCAAAATTTTATATGTATTGAAAGTAAAGCTATTTGGATTGGAGTTTTTGAGTTACAGCACTCTTATTACATCATGAAAATTGTTACATTACATATTTTGTCCTAACTAAAATTCTATTTGAAATTATTCTTTAAGGAAGTTGTAGAAAGGAGAGAAAAACTAAGAAAAGTGTGAGCTTCATAGCAAAAATTTTCTTAGAAAGAAAGGTGATTTGTTATCTATTACAGTCACTATATCTATGATGAGTTTTAGAATATGCTTCTGTATAAATTGTGAAAACCTTAGCTTCCTTATCTCATTATGTATATAATATTTTATGTTTCTAATGAATTTTATGAATTATTATATCTTATGATTTTTTTAATTTACCATTTTCATATAGTGTTAACCATTCTTACTTTGCCTTCCTCAGAGAGGTACGGTCTCCTGATGTGCGGCAACTGAGGACAGCTGTTACCTCTTTCTTGGATCTTCTTCATCTTGTATCAAAGACCATAGATCAGTTTTGGGCCTCCTCTTCAGCAAATCAAAAAAGTTATGTGCATAAGTTATTGTGATTTGTTTTCTTTACTTATCGTTCAGGGCATCTTCATAACAGTGCTGTACGTTACTTTTTAAGTGTACAATTATTTAATGTTTGTTACTAGACTCCAGATCACTTACTGTAAACAAATTTAATAATTTTTGGTTGATTAGCATCTCTGCACATCTCACAAAATATTAATTCTACTTCATAATTGTGTTTTGGGCTAAATAGCAAAGCCTTTGAGTCATTTTTGTGACTCTTTAAAACTTTTAGATTAATATTTCATTGTTTGTAATTGCTCATTTAGGATTGTAAGAGGTATTTTTCTAACTTTAATTGAAGAAATTTGTCTGTGCATTTTTTAACCATGGGAGAACACACACCCGCCCCTTCTCCTGGACGCTCGTACTATGGTTTTGTCTTGTACTTACTAGGTTGGGCCTGCATTATAACTTATCTCATATGGGCAATGGTTCCCCACAGCTACTTGTCATCTTTGGGATTGACTTACATCCCTCAGCCATATTGGGCCTTAGCTTTTCCTACTGTTATGATCACATTGTCCTAGTTTTCGTTTTCCTTATCTATCCTTCAATCAATTTCTTGCTGGCGGTACCGGTCCACATGACATCAGGAACATTTCAGATGGAATGTCATTGAAGGAAGAGGGACTATTCACATGATGGCCTATTCACAGTGCGTCGGTCTATGATCTCAATATTTCCCAGGTTTGTAGGGACTTATATATGTCCTAGAAAGTTTGTTGAGAGGTGGGTGCACGAGTGGATATCATTGTACTGTAATGTATCTTATATAAAAACACACGTTAAGGATAAAACTGTTATAGATATCAACACCATGATAGATAATCACAATTGTTTTAACTGGCTTTCCATTTTTATTCAGACAAGCAGAATTAGACTTTTAAATGTATGTATTTGCAAATGAAATAAAACATAGACTTAGACCTAATTCACCTTAATATTAAAATATATGGAATAATTTTTGCTAAAATTGGGAACTTCAAAATAAGAAATTGTCTATGTAAGAAGAGGAAAGGATTTTTGTACAGTATGTATGTCTTATAAGCTGTTACTGAGATGGGATAGTCATAAGAATTTTTAATTGTGTGATATATTTTAGAAGATAAAATGTAGTAGGACATTTTTATAAATTTTTTTATTGTG
>NC_087220.1:50792750-50837750 GCF_015104395.2 Macrobrachium nipponense
CTATATCACTAATACAAGCATAGTTGTTAGTCCTGAACTGCAATAAGACTTTGAGCAAATCTGTCGTAATATGTGGTCCAGTCCACAGACAGTCGTTAAGGCTCAATCCATTTTTGCCTTGTCTCCAGGAACAGTTGAATACTATTCTAATTGGAGTGGTGACACTATCTTTCTGTACACCATGATGTGCTAGATAGTGACAATTTTCAACCGAATTGTTTTTATCTACCCTTTCAATGAACCCCCTATCCTCCTGATCCTTCAGGATTTTTTTTATAGTGGTTCAGGTAGGCTTCATCTTTCTGAAATTTTGCACTTTGTTGTTTAACCCGGCCCAACGGCATGCCAAAGTTGGATGGGAGCCTTGGCTTATTAGACTTCCATGGTAAGGCCACAACATATTGCTTCTCCATTTCAGAATATACAATGGTATTTTCAAAGTCTTCTAGAACCTTTCTATCATGTTCTTTTCAATTCATTGCAGTCAATACCTACTTTATCTAAATTCCACAAAAATATCCAAATCATTCTTTACATCATCAAATTTATGAGTAGCTTCAGTTACTTCCTCTTTAGTTGCTAGCTTTAACACAGTTACTTGGGTTTCCTGTACTGGGGGAGCATTACAGGAGCCCTGTTACAACATATCCAAATATGGTAGGTAACAATATCAATTTTCCAACTTTTCTAAATCCGGGGTGTAAAATGTTATAGACATTATCAACACCTACCAATATATCAATGGGTGCTTGCTTGTCTACAAGTAGATCGAAATCTTTGTCCGCTAGACAAATTTTGGTTTTACACAAAGTTTTCAAATTTTGTTTAACATTGAATATCTTAGTATACTCTGGTAATTCATCTACCACAATACAATCCATAATAATCAATCTACCCTTATAAGGAATAGAAGCACTCACCGTTTTATATTCGTTCACAGGTTTGCTTGTCAAATAACCCCTTAAGGCAATTTTCTCCGTGCCTTTAGATCTATACTGTAGATCCTGAAGTGCTGACCTTCTAATAAAGGTTCGTTCTGCACATGTGTCTAACAATCCACGAAGACGTACCAAATGTCTTTCTTTGCCCTTCAACACAATTGTGGCTGTTGGTAAAATGGACTTCAGTTTGGATTTCTGACCCTGATCACTTACGGAAAGTGTTCCCAATTTGCACACCATTTATTATTTAGATTTATTTGCTGATTTAATTGTTGATTTACTTGCTGGTTTATTTGGTTCGCTGGTTTGTTGTTTATTACACAATACACGATGATGTTTTAATCTACATCCGTTTTCCACAAAATTTGCTTTTCACAATCTACACTAAAGTGCTTATTTGACGCACACACAAAACACAATCGTAAAAACCCGAGACGACTCAATTTCTTATCCCTACTGGCATAGGTTTTACACTGTGTCCACCAGTGTTCACCTTCACACAATGCACATCTTCTTATTTGTTGCGAACTAAATTTATTCACAGTTCCTTTACTCTTAGGTCTGACAGATTGTGATTGATTCACTGTGAATGTAGATACTGTTGATAGAGTTCCAGGTTTATTTACATCTGTTGAGACGAAAGAGCCTAGATTGTGAATTTCTTCCTCTAGATATCTTTTAAATGTGTCAAACACCAGCCAATCATCTCCACATCTGCGTTTTACAGTTTCACTTACACTCTTAGGCAACTTACCATAAAGCAAAATGGTGTAAAGCTCGTTCAACTCCAAGTTTTCACTCTCCAAAGATCTTATAGAGCATTCAAAATTTGCTCTGAATGTTTGTAATGATTCTGAATTAGTAGATGGAGACTCCATTTCTAGCAATCTTCTTACCAGAACTCGTTTAATTTCATCCCTTTTCCCATAAGTGGCTTGGGGAAGAGATATAGCTTGTGAATAGTTCGCGAGCTTCCAACTTAAATCCTGAAATCAATTTTAGAGCATCTCCTGTAAGTAAACTTTGGCAGATATGAAATTTCTGAATCGGCTCTAAGTCCACTCGCTGGTGTATCGACACATTGTACATTCCCAGAAAGGAATTCCACTCCAACACATCTCCATTGTATAATGTGGGAGATCCAATTTTGGCAATCTAACATTAGTCTTCGGTGTGGTCGGAGGATTTCCAGGAGAACCGCTTCCTGACATCGCTGTGATGGCATTGATCAACTTATACCAATGTTCTCCAATTACTACTTCATATTCTGCTTGTTCTTCCACCTCATTCATTCGATCTTCTTCAGTGGTTAAAGCCAATATCTTTTCATTCAGGTCTTGCACAATCTTCATTTGTTTTATGAATAAATCCTTGATTGAAGACAATGTATTGACATTACCTGTAGCAATAGCAGAGTCTTATCTTATTTATCCATTTGGTGATCACACCCTTGTAACCACCTCGTGACCTCACCAAAGCTTCTCTTTCTGTCATTTTTTCCAATGATAATTTATCAAACCAGCTAAAACCAATAAAAATTTCCAGACTTTCAGCAATTTCATCAAAACAACTGTTTATGCAAAATATACATTTACGAATGTTCAACAATTTCAGCAAATTTTAAATTTTAATTAATATATAACCACCATTAAATGCAAATTAATCAACACACTTCAAGAGAAATTCACTTCAGAACTATCACAATAACTATATACAGCTTATAATTAATGCAATGCAAAGATGCGTAGTCCCTCACCCCCCACACCCCACTTGGTCCACTTGTGTTATTACCATTCTCCTGAATCAGCATCACTGCTGACTCTTTCATATATTCTCTTTGCTAGTGTTTCAGAGGCTCTTGAGTCAAATGAACTCCATCATTGCCTAGATCCTCTTCAGTAAGACCATTACCAATGATATAATAACTGGTTGACTAACGTAACCTTTGGTTCAACCTATTTCGACCTTTTCGATATTCATCATAGGTTACACATCTCAGGGTTGTACGGGGTTCCACAGTGACGATATAGACTATCTTGACTCCATCCACATTGGAGATATCATTTGCTAGTTCTATGATATTATTTCGAATATCACTTGTTGATTCAGCATCTTCACTATCTATATCATTACTTCCTACTAAAAAGCACAACTGCCTCTGCTTCACTCCCCTTTACTTCTTCAGATGTGATATCATAACAAGTAGCACCACGCCTTTTTAGCGTGTTATAAAATGAAGGGTTTCCTCTTCTTCATTTATTTCATCAAAGGCACTTTCCATTTTTCTTACCTGAGAATGTCCTAGGATCAGCACTATGCGTTTTTTTGTTTCTTCATTTCTACGTCTGGTGTTTCTATGTCCAACATTGTTAATAATTCACCAAACTGTTCACTAATGGAGAAAAATAGACCAAGCAAGGGTGTAGGAAGGAACTACCTTATAATTACTTAATGCATTATGTTCATTATTTTCAACAGCACAACTATATTTAATTCCCATAGAATTTTCGTTTAAATAAACTTCAACTTAGCTGCTCGGTCATTAACAAGATGGCCGCCAGTGCGACTACGTTATTCTTAATTAATGCCGAGACTAGCTTAACCCAACAATGAATGCCCGATCATTGACAAATGGTCGCCAGTGCGACACAATATTATCAATGTTGACGCAAACTCACTAATACAACAACTTGAAAATTTCACTTTAAAACTATTAACGAATTACCGAAATTCAACAACTTTCCAAAATTATTATTTCAATAAAAAATCACAACTAATGAAAATCAGTTTTCGTACTTAAATGTTCTCAATTAGTGGCAACGATTAACACTGATCAATTCAAAATGTACAACGCATATATGATTTTCAATCACTTAAAAGTTCATTTTTTTCCCACAAATTTCAACCTTTCGTCGTTGTAAATGGTTTAATAGCCGTTAAACATTTATGAATCTAAAGAGAACGAAATTACTAATTTAAAATTTACACTCGTGATTTCCTACTACGATCGATAAATACAATTAATCAAATAGAGTGCAATTACAAAAGGGAACGATAATATCTTACTCAACAATTTTCCTCATATGATTTACGGCAAAAAATTACGGCGTCAACGTTTTCTAAATTGCCAATACCAACCTAGTCATAACAACCCGACGTAACGAACACTTTCTCACGAAGCGCAATACTTGTAAAACAACTATTCGCCAATAAACACCAATACCAAAGTTAAAATATATGCGTTATCAATCAGTTACCAATTAATCAAATCATCACAACCCAAAAATAATCAATCCTGGTCACGGCACCAAAATTTATTTATATCTTTACTCAAAAGAATCCAAAAATAGTAAATATATAAATATTCCAATAAATATGAAAACCCAAACTTATCCCTAATTTGGTTCGCATATTACCAGGTTCAACGAACAGAATTTTCAAGGATTCTTTTCTGTTCCTTTCATTCAATAAATTGGAGAAATTGCGTTGTGTTTTAAGTATACATCTTAATTTACCATATCTTGTGATCGTATATAAACCCATTATTTGACCAGGAATAGATTATTTATACTTATTACTAACCTTAAAACATTGGTGAAATTTCCTATACAAACGATCGAAGAATAGTCTTATTCATTTACAAATGCCTGCCAGTAACAATATCTATCGTGCATGCATGCCCTTCAATATTATCACCTTAACAAAACACTTATAAAATCTTAGACTTAGCTGTAACACATGATGATAAAATTTCTTCTGAAGCTGTGTTGATTCCTTTCCCCCCTACATGTTGAGCTACCGCAAGGCGACGATGACCTTCACTGTTTAACAACTAAACCGGTACTGCTTGACTCTGACTCAAATCAGTCGGAGACGATTGGCGATCCACGCATGCGCGATCCGCATTCACCAACGACAATACTTAACGACTTGTTAAAGATTGCTTAGAGTTAAACCACCATTTAATGTATTTAACTCTTCAAAAACACTTAATATAAAGAAATATTATACTATCACTAACAATTCCACACAACTTATATATAATTTTCTACGCATCTTGCACTGCATAATGTTTACAATATTTCCCTTACAAACTAAAGATAAATGACTGTTTACTAGGCTTTATAAATACACTATCGTGATTCCATCTCGAGTCACGATACTTATCATAGTATGCGTTTTTTAAAAGCGTCGTTAACTCGGAGCGTTGAAAGCGTCAGCATCGTAACCTCGGAACAAGCGTCGTAACCCAGGGCGGATTTTTCAATGAATATTTAAGAAAAAGCGTTATAACCTCGGAACGTCATAAGCCGGACCCGTCGTAACCCGGGGACTGCCTGTATACACATATATTGATCATTATTGTGTGTGTTTCCAATATAGGCATTGGTATAAATAGCATGAATGCCATGGCCTTTTGGTAGTATGCAGATTGAGTACAAGTTAATTTTACTTATTACTATTAAACTGACATGCCCTGATTGTGTTCTGAGTCACACTTTGTATTTCAGTGAAAGTAGGTCGATGTTAAATCCATTCAGTAAATATGAAGGCCTTTTAGAGGATGATATTTACCGTTTGGTTTGGATGTTAGGTCGAGGAGACATTTGGCAAGAGGAAGCGCCCCAGTTTCACACACGCCTGCAGTGGCTTCAGTCTCAGATAAGACTTGTGCGAGGGCAGCCAGAAGAAGCTGCTTATTACTTGGAGCTGGTAAGTTTTTTTAGTGTGAATGAATTCAATAAATCAGTTTTGAAGCATTCCATATACTTTATTATCAAAATATGTATAAGTACATAAATTAGAAGACATTGCTGTATAGAGGGAACTTGAAGGTAAATTGGTTGCGGTAAAGAAGCAAAGTTATACCACTTACTATTTACCATATAAAATTTTGAAATACAAATAGCATATTAAACTGTAGTTTTAATAGCACTACCATCCTTGCCATATGCATTTCTTAGTATAGTATACCTATCGCTTCTTGTATGTGAAATGTAGTTTATATTGTGACAACATATTCATTTTCAGCTTTTGGGTGATCTAAGTCATTTAGCCAGTGAAGGCAATAAGGAGTATTGTTGTACAAGAGCAAGAGTAGAATCTGATAATGTTGTCGTTTGCTACTCGGAAGTGAAACGTCAGCTTAACGTCTTGCAGAGGTTAGTGTGCTTGATGCTTTTTCTTGGTCTCTGTATTCTGTTTGCATTGACTCTTATTGACTTTAATGATTTTTAGTAGTGACTTAAACTTAGCAAATTATGTCTAAGTAAAATTTTCCTAGTTTTCTACATATATATTCGAATTGGTTTCTTAATGTGGATGGCCCTGAAAATTGTCATATGTCAGGCATCCTGAAGTTTGTTGCATGTAATAAAACTTGCTGGAATCCAACAGATGTTATTGAGTTTATGGAACATAGACTTGTTTTATATGTTGGATTTTGCCTATTAATTTTGTCTTGTTTTTTAACAGGTCTCACATGTTGGAACAGGTAGTTGACAATTATACCGATGGGCGGTACAGAGTGGTAGCAGACTTGCTAACTACGATTTTCCATGAACCGCTGCCCAAGTCACGCCCAGGGGTAACTCTGCCAACTCGACAAACACAGTTGGCTATCCTTGCGGATTCTCTATACAAGCTCTCAGAATATAAGGTAAGCTTTCATGTGGAATTTATGTGAAAAGTCTCCAGATTAATCTGTTATCTTTGTTTTAAAGTGAGGAGTGTTTCACTGTTCAGCAGTTTAATGCAGTAGCATTTCATATGGAATGCTAGCTGTGTATCGAGGAGTAGAAGCAGTATCAGTGGTGTGTTGAAGAAAGAATCAGTCTTAGTTCCAATCATATAGTGCTAGGTAAATATAACTTCTCCGTAGAAGTGTGTTAGTATGTAATTTGGAAATGGAATGAATCAGTCATAGTCAAAAACAAGTTTTGGAAGGGAGGAGAGAGGCAACTTTCATTTTGAGTCAAACCAGGAAAGTTTTTGTTGAATGAAGGATCTCCAATGCAGGAAAGAAGCTGGTGGAATCACAAGATGAAGCAGAAGACAAAGTTGGAAACAGAAAGAGCAGGTGTAGATAATGAAATATCCCTCATTGGTGACTATGAGATCGTCTGGAGAAGTTTTCTCGTAAAAGTAGTTTTGTCAGGCAAGACTAGTCTTGACAGCAGGGGCCCAGGTGCAGTGAAATGAGAAAGAGTCAGAATAATCATTGACAGTAGTGCTGTATGCACAGTGTTTATACTCACTCCTCTAAGTATTGAGAAGCTGCTGCCGATACACTGTCTAACCCATGATTGCTTCTGATGGGAATTATGATTGATGGGCAGTAGAAAATGTGTATATAGAAGTTCACTCTCGACATGGTTCGGAAGTCACGTAAAGCCATTGGTCCCGTTGCTGAATAACCACTGGTTCCATGCAATGTAAAAACACCATACAAACAAATACATATAGTACGTAGTAAATACATTGTATTTTGTTCATGAAACTTACCTGTCAGATATATATATAGCTGTATTTTCTGAAGTCCGACAGAATTTAAAAAAAACTTCCGACACACGCAGTGGTCGGACCAGGTGGTTAGTACCCATTCCCGCCGCTGGGAGGCGGGTATCAGGAACCATTCCCATTTTCTATTCATAATTTTGTTCATGAAACTTACCTGTCAGATATATATATAGCTGTATTTTCTGAAGTCCGACAGAATTTTAAAAACTTCCGACACACGCAGTGGTCGGCCAGGTGGTTAGTACCCATTCCCGCCGCTGGGAGGCGGGTATCAGGAACCATTCCCATTTTCTATTCATAATTTTTCTGTCGCCGGTGCTGGAAACACCTGTTTCCAGTACCTCCGTCTTAGATTTTGGAAACTTCATTGCCGCTAAGTATCCTAATTGTCTTTTAATTTATTTACTTGGTATTTGTGGCTAGACATACGCTATCTTAAATTGATTTGAATTTGATTCATTTTTGCATAAGATATCTGAACTAGTTAGGCTTAGTTTTCAGAGGGTGTTGTCTGCCAAAAGAGGGTGTGGCTACCGAAAGCTTCGGTAGATCCGCACTTGGTATGCACAAGGGGTATGAGTCTTGCTTCTTTGTTGAGATTTGTCATGTAAGGAGTGTGAGACTTTGTTTAATTCCGTAAGGAAGACGTATGATTCGTATGTACGCAATTAATCAGTAAACATGTCTAATTCCGTAAGGAAAACGTATGATTCGTATGTACGCAATTAAGGACCTCTGCTTGACTCCCAGGACCCGGGGAGAGAGCATGTCGAAAGCCGAAGGAGGGTTACGAGGAAACCCCCCACCGATCTGGCAGTGCCTTCGGCAGTTTCTGATGAAAATCCCCAGACTGCCTAAAAGTGCGTGCACGTGCCACGAATCCTGAAGGATTGCTTCTCGTCCTCCGAAGCGTCCTCCCGCGCAGGGGTTGGAGCTTTCGGAAGGACTCGCGCCCCTCTAGATAGAAGCTTTATAGAAGAGGACGCTTCACGTCCCTCTCTCTCGTTATGCGTTCCAGTGAGAAGTAAGAAGGCGAACGTCTTTGCCTGATCACGTGTACGTCTTTCCACCGAGAAATATGAAATAGAAGTCTTAGTAGCAGGACGCTTTTGAGAGCGGACGATACCGAGCTTTGTTTACTGTGAGAATAAGAAGGCGTTCCCGGCGCCAGTCGCCCCTCGTATTCTCACACGATCAACCCTTCTCCTGAGACTGTTTCGTGCAGTCGGATTTCTCTCCGAGATGTATCTCGCTTGTTTTTGATGCCTGTCAGGAGCGTGACGCTTTTCTGCACGCTTCTTTTGACGCTCGGCTTGGACGGGACGTTCGGATGGACGCCAGGCGCGCGCGGGTGCACGCCAAGCGCGCACCAGTGGACGCCGAGCGCACGCCAGCTGGATACCGAGCGCACTCCGCGCGCGCTGCCAGTGACGCCGAGCGTGCTCGCTGCTCGCCAGTGGACGCCGAGCGCGCGCGCCAGCGCACGCCAGGTGTGTCGCCTGGCTGAAACGTTTCTATTGAACTCTTCAAGCTCTTGTTTACGATTTGGGCCTCAAGAATTTTTACCTCTACCTTCGGTTGATACCTTATACCTCACATGCAAAGAATGTGAAGTAAGCAAGATGCTTCGGAGGAAGCTTAAAGTGAACAGACAACTTCGTCTTCGAAGGAAACCCAGCAAGACCTCGTGGGTTTCGTGAATTCAAGAGGTCTCTGTCAATATTATATTGCTTTTCGCAAAGGTGGATGGAGTTAAGGAAAGCTCTAGGGAAGATCTCGTCTATCTACCGCAGTCAAGACTTAATTTGCGATAAGGCAGTTACGGGTTAGGTAAAGGCTCGATGTCCTGCACGTCAGGACTCTCGGCAATGTTCAGTAGGATTCTTGCAAAGGTACTATCATCAAAAGGACGCTCTTCAGGAAAGCGCAAGATAGGACTTCCTTTGCCATACTGCCAATAAATTTTAAGCTTTAGCAGGCTTTAGTTGTGATACGGGAGAGGAAGCTGGTTGGAGAATTTCTTCCTCTTCCCAGGATAATTTTGCAAGCTTTTTAGCCCATCTGAAAGGGTTTTTCAGATGATAGGTTTTGTTAGTTTCTAGTCGGGACTACGCTGCGAATTGAACATCGTCGTTCTACCTGCCGTAAGCCTAGTCTCTTAACAGGATTCTTGCCCCTTCCTCGTTTGAGACGGGAATCGGAAAAATAAAATGCTCGACTTCCTGGATTACGTTTTGTCAATTCAGTGACTTTCCCCCATTGACAATATACTATCGTTTTGTCAAGTAAGTGGGTATCCCCTCATTGACAAAATATCTCTTTGTCCCGTAAATGGGTTAGTTCTCATTGACAAACATCTCATTAACTTGATATTGCGTAAGCGAATAAGCTCTTATTGACAAGATTCGGAAGAGCTCTCATTCGTCATTCGCAGACTCGTACAAGAAATAGACTTGTAGACTACGTCAATGAACGCTTATGTCCAATAACATAAGAAGCTTGAGCTGACTGCTTCGATTCTCTTAAGTTTTGTTCATGAAACTTGCCTGTCAGATATGTATGTAGCTGTATTTCCGAATTCAGCTATATATATATCTGCCAGGTAAGTATGAACAAACTTTATTGTATCATAACAATATCATTTTGCCTTGCGTTATTTTATTTCTGGTTGGTTCAAGTCATATACGCTTGCTGTAGTTACCTCTTCGGATGGCAAACCGAGAGGTCTATTGTCTATTTTGTTTTAAGGACATTTAATCGTTACTCCCTGCAGCCTTCCAGGAGTTTCCGATTTATCTTTTACCGTTGTATGGTAGTGTTTCTGACGACACAAACGCATCTATATATTTAGCGTTTTCTGTTTCGCTTAAATATACCAGCTTGAGAGTCTATCTGCTCAAAAATA
Source organism: Macrobrachium nipponense (assembly GCF_015104395.2). Taxonomy (NCBI): domain Eukaryota; kingdom Metazoa; phylum Arthropoda; class Malacostraca; order Decapoda; family Palaemonidae; genus Macrobrachium; species Macrobrachium nipponense. The sequence goes on from NC_087220.1 coordinate 50,803,116, forward strand.
ACGAGGCACCTATTTCTTCGTAGAATAGGGTAGCTGGCAACCCAGACATAAAGTTAAGAGACGACATTCGTAAGCTGCTGGCTGCTGCTGTCACGCTGTGTCTGTCCTCCAGTCCAACCGAGCCACCAGTAACAGATCGTGCGCTGTCATGCGCAGTAGGTTACGTCTCTCTCTCTTGCGGGATTGACTGACTAACCGTATCTCTGTGCTGGCGGTTACGTCTCTCCTGCGGGATTGACTGACTAACTGTATCTCTTGCCCTACAATCACGGACTTTAGCCTAAGATTGAAGGGATTTCTTACGTGAATGAATAAACGTTGCATTCGTTTTGCCTTACTATGTTCAACAGAGTTATCTCTTAATCCTTTCGGTGCTCGTTACCCAGCACGGTATAGAACTACGAGTCTACCGCAACATTGCACTTTTATATGCTCTCCCTGCTTAGGCAAAGAAACGCAGCCTTATTAGGGAAGTAAGCATACTCGGGGAGGGAATGGATGAGCTTGCTGGGGACCATTTCCTTCCTAGACTGCTAATTAAGATCACAGTTTTTCCTACCGGGTGTATTCTACCAAAGGATTAGGAATGAAATATTATTCTTCTTCACGATACTAGGAATAGGAGGTTCTGAACATCTCCTCAGTGCGTCTTATCTACTGAGGTGATAGGGAGAAAGAAGTGCCGGATCATCTGGATAGGGTTTCAAATGTCCGGATGGAATTAATCTGAAAGAAGTAAAGCGATTCGGTAGTCCCTCCAGTCCTCGAAACGAGTTTTTTGGGAACCAGTGGTCCAGATTCAACTCTCGATATTCCACAGCTCTCTTATATCTTAAGAAGTATCTTCTCTCGGTCCCTGTTCGAGGTGTTACGAGAAGAGCCTATATAAACAACAGGCGTAGAATGTAACGATCCTCTAGAGGTTCGTTACAGGATTGCAAAAGTCCGTACGAATCGTCGTTCGATCGACGGCAGCAACTATTGACTTCCGAGTGGAATATTTCTTTAGAAGTAAGTTATTGGAGTTGTGGAGACTTTAGGGACGCCCTTTCATTCTTCTCTTCGATATGTTGAGGACGAAGAGGCTTCCTTCTTATCTGCTCCCTTATTCTCGATCCGGGATCGGTACCATTAAATGCCATCCTATGATATTGAACGGGGATGGATGTTTAGTCTCTTTTTCCCCTTTTTCAATCGTTTAGGAAATGTAATAAGAGGATTTATGACGTCACAGGGAGCGACAATGACGCTGATCGCCCCATGTTGGCCTTCAGGATCCTGGATTCACAGAGGTCACATACTTCCTAGTTCACAATTTCCAAGGACCTTTCAGAGAGAGTCGGTCTACTCTTAACTCGAAAGGTACCTATAACCTCTCCGCTCTGAGTCTGACTACGTTCAGGCTATCGAGATGTTGACAGGAATAAGATTACCGTCTTCCATTTCCGTCTGAAGAATGGGATAAGCTGGCAGGTCACAACTGTTAAAGAATACGCAAATATGTTGTTGACAGCCTTTGGGCCTCAGAGATTTGCGTCTGTCAAACAACAAAGCCCTTCACGATCTTTGAGTTCTGTGGAATCTCGAATCTCGCTCACCATCTACTTTTTGTCTCACCTGTTTTCTCGGAGTCAGACACTCGTGCGAGATCAGGCGACATATAGTAGCCCTGAGTTTCTTGTTGACGAAGTCGGTTGCGTTTATACACCCCCGATGATCGTGTAACATGAGACCAGGTTGGACCTGTCAGGCATTCTTCCTTTGGGACTGAATCGCCTTTTTGCCTCCTCGCTCCTTTCTCCTCTGGCACCAGAAGCTCGAGTCAGGAGTTGATTCGCTGACGACGTTGGGTTGCGTTGATACACCCCCAAGTTTGCTTAGATTGAATCGCCCAGGCAGTCCAGACACTCATCCTTCAGCGAAGAATAGTGCCAATTATGGTACTTCAGGTACAAGCCTTGCTGTCCTTGATTCGTCTGACTGGTCAACTGGTGCGGTCACTTGACTTTAGTACAGACGGACTGACTGTGCAATGTCCAGATCGAAGCTTTCAATATGGAACTTAGACGTAGTCTGAAGTTCCTTGATGTCAAAGCATTCGAACCTCTCCTACCTGCTTAACTTCTTGCATGTGATCAGGAAGGCCTTCTTCTAACCACCCTAGATACGACAAAGAGGGTTAGTGAGATTTTAAGCCATCGTCACAAGTTTTGGCTTTAGAGAACACAAGGCGGTGTGCTCTCTAATAGCCTTCCGTTGTGGCCTAAGAATGGTAACACGTTTTGTCCTTGGGCCAGGAGCTTGGAAGCAAGGATCGGCACAAGTTAGTGGGCAGGAGCCAGAGAGAGTCCTGTGCCCTGTCGGGTCTCTCAAGTTTTATCTACATAAAACTCAAGAAAGTCGAAGTCAATCGGGCAATCTGCAGTGTCTGAAAAAGACCAGACTTGCCCATATCGAAGAACAGCCTGGCTTTAGTGTTTTAAGGAGTTCTTTCAAAAATGCTCCTTCATTGTGTTTGCACAAAGATTTGAAATAAATCTTTTATCTGAATGCTCACGAGGTGGAGGGCGCCGGCCTCGGAAGCATTTCAACAGAGCATGGCACTCAGCAAACATCCTGGAGCTACCATGTTTTTAGCGAAGCAACTCTGTGTTTTTCAATTCACTTCACTCCCTGCGAGATGTGAAGATGGCAATATGAGATCTTGCTGCTCGCTAGGGCCATACGTGTCTGCAGACACAATCTTGGGGGCAAGAAGCTACCACTCATCCTATCCTGTAGAAAATGGTTAGGAAGAGCTCTTAATTTAGTAGTTGAGTCGCCGACAACGGTGACTTCTTAACTCTTAAGCCTTAGTTAACACACCTTAACTTTGGCTAGGTTGGTCAGGTGTGATATATATATTTATATATATTTATTTATTTACTTCTTAGCCCTCATGGTATGGTCAATATGGTCTAGTCACATTGTGGTCACGCCCCCGCCTTGACAGATCATCTGGAGTGCACCAGCATTTATAGTCTTCTACCTCGCTGGCAAACTTCTAGTAAAGCAGAAGCAGACTTGGGTGACAGTAATCACGAAGTCAGCTATGCTAACAGGTGGAACCGAAGATGTAAATCATCTGCATGCATTTGTTTCCCAAAATTCCCTCCTTCTATTCTGTCCCTTTCCCACCTCCAAACGGTGGGATTCAGCTATATATATATCTGACAGGTAAGTTTCATGCCCCCCCCCCCCCCCCAACAAAATGATATTGTTTATGATACAATAAAGTTTGTTCATACTTACCTGGCAGATATATATAATCAAGTACCCACCCACCTCCCCTCAGGGGACAGTGGAAATAAAAATTATGAATAGAAAATGGGAATGGTTCCTGATACCCGCCTCCCAGCGGCGGGAATGGGTACTAACCACCTGGCCGACCACTGCGTGTGTCGGAAGTTTTTAAAATTCTGTCGGACTTCAGAAAATACAGCTATATATATATCTGCCAGGTAAGTATGAACAAACTTTATTGTATCATAACAATATCATTTTTCTGTCGCCGGTGCTGAAAACACCTGTTTTCAGTACCTCCGTCTTAGGATTTTGGGCGGAACCTTCATTGCCGCTAAGTATCCTAATTGTCTTTTGATTTATTTACTTGGATTTGTGGTTAGGCATACGCTATCTTAAATTGATTTGAATTTGATTCATTTTTGCATAAGATATCTGAATCTAGTTAGGCTAGTTTCAGAGGGGTTGTCTGCAAAAGATAGGGTGTGGCTACCGAAAGCTTCGGTAGATCCGCACTTGGTATGCACGAGGGGTTTGGGTCTTGCTTCTTTGTTGAGATTTGTCATGTAAGGAGTGTGAGAACTTTGTCTATTCCATAAGGAAGACGTATGATTCGTATGTACGCAATTAATCAGTAAACATGTTCTAATTCCGTAAGGAAAAAAGTATGATTCGTATGTACGCAATTAATCAGTAAACAAAAGTCAGGGTAGTGAAACCTGCTAACCTTCCTGTAGACTTTATTTTGCCTAACCCTATAGTATGGCCTACGGGTTATGAATATGTCTGCGAAAGGTGATCGCTCTCCTTCATTGTTGTGAAGAGTGCTACTTCTTGTTATTGTTACTCCTAACCCTGTAATGTTGCTTCGGGCCCTAAAAACAGTGTCTGTAGAGGTTATTGCCCTTTTCTCTTATACTCTTTCGATTCGTAACTTAGAATCGAAAGTGCTTGCTTTAGAGAGCAATAGTGAAGTGGCTAAGTGCAGTGACAGTGCCCTTGTGTAGTGGAGGGTGCGTCAGATCGGCCTTATAATGCCTCTAGGTCTAGACCTCTGTCGGACTCCCAGGAACCACAGGGAGAGGGCATGTCGAAAGCCGAAGGAGGGTTACGAGGGAACCCCACCGATCTGGCGTGCCTTCCGGCAGTTTTCTGATGAAAATCCCCAGACTGCCAAAGTTCGTGCACGTGCACGAATCCTGAAGGATTGCTTCTCGTCCTCCGAGGCGTCCTCCCCGCGCAAGGGTTGGAGCTCTCGGAAGGACTCGCGCCCTCTAAGAGCTTTAGAGAAGAGGACGCTTCACGTCCTCTCTCTCGTCAGGAGGGAACGTCAGATCCGCCCCATAAACGCCTCTAGGCCTGGACCTCTGTCGGACTCCCAGGACCAGGGAGAGGGCATGTCGAAAGACCGAAGGAGGGTTACGGGGAACCCACATCGATCTGGCGTCCCTTCACGGTAGGACCTGTTGACGTTTCCCAGGCTGCTGAAGATCGTGCACCGTGCACGAATCTCGAAGGACTCGCGCCCTCTAAATAGAGCTTTATAGAAGAGGACGCTTCACGTCCCTCACTCTCTCGTTATGCGTTTCAGTGAGAAGTAAGAAGGCGTACGTCGCCTGATCACGTGTACGTCTTTCCACCGAGAAAATTAAATTTGAAAAAAGAAGGCAGTTTCTCTCGCTTGTTGTTTTGACGCCTGTCAGGAGCGTGTGACTTTTCTGCACGCTTCTTTTGACGCTCGGCTTGAACGGGACGCTCGGATGGACGCCAGGCGCGCGCCAGTGGACGCCGAGAGTCCTCGCCAGTGGACGCCGAGCTGCGGCGCCAGGACGCCGAGCGTCCTCGCAAATGGACGCCGAGCGCGCGCCAGCGCACACCAGGTTTGTCTCCTGGCTGAACGTTTCTGTTGAACTCTTCAACTTCTAGCTCTTGTTTAAGATTTGAGCCTCAAGAATGTGAAGTAAGCAGTGCTTCGGAGGAAGCTTAAAGTGAACAGACAACTTCGTCTTCGAAACCCAGCAAGACCTCGGGTTTCGTGAATTCAAGAGGTCTCTGTCAATATTATATTGCTTTTCGCAAAGGTGGATGGAGTTAAGGAAAGCTCAAGGGAAGATCTCGTTTTCTCTACCGCAGTCAAGACTTTGCGATAAGGCAGTTACGGTTATGTAAAAGGCTCGACGTCTCGGCGACGTTCAGTAGGATTCTTGCAAAGGCCATTCATCAAAAGGACGCTCTTCAGGAAAAGCGCAAAGCAGACAGGCCTTCCTTTGCCACCTTTGCCAAACTTGCCAATAAATTTTAAGCTTTAGCAAGCATTAGTTGTGATACGGGAGAGGAAGCTGGTTGGAGAGTTTCTTCCTCTTCCCAGGATAATTTTGCAAGCTTTTTAGCCCATCTGAAAGGGTTTTTCAGATGATAGATTTTGTTAGTTTCTAGTCGGGACTACGCTGCCGAATTGAACATCGTCGTTCCTACCTGCCGTAAGCCCTGTCTCTTAACAGGATTCTTGCCCCTTTCTCGTTTGAGACGGGAATCGCAAAAATAAAATGCTGACAATATACTATCGTTTTGTCAAGTAAGTGGGTATCCCCTCATTGACAAAATATCTCTTTGTCCCGTAAATGGGTTAGTTCTCATTGACAAACATCTCTTTAACTTGATATTGCGTAAGCGAATAAGCTCTTATTGACAAGATTCGGAAGAGCTTCTTCATTCGTCCATTCGCAGACTCGTACAAGAAATAGACTTGTAGACTACGTCAATGAACGCTTATGTCAATAAACATAAGAAGCTTGAGCTGTCTGCTTCGATTCTCTAAGTTTTGTTCATGAAACTTGCCTGTCAGATATGTATGTAGCTGTATTTCCGAAATTCAGCTATATATATGTCTGCCAGGTGAGTATGAACAAACTTTATTTTGTGATATAATAAAACGATTTTGCCTTGCGTTATTTTACTACTGGTTGGTTCAAGTCATACACGCTTGCTGTAGTTACCTCTTTGGATGGCAACCGAGAGGTCTATTGTCTATTATTTTAAGGACATTTAATCGTCACTCCCTGCAGCCTTCCAGGAGTTTCCGATTTATCTTTTACCGTTGTATGGTAGTGTTCTGACGACACAAACGCATCATATATTTAGCGTTTTCTGTTTCGCTTAAATATACCAGCTTGAGAGGCTCTTTTTGCCTCAAAAAATAACGGACCTATTTCTTCGTAGAATAGGGTAGCTGGCAACCCAGACATAAAGTTAAGAGACGACGTTCGTAAGCTGCTGGCTGCTGCTGTGTCTGACAGTCTGACTGTCCAAGTTCCAACCGAGCCAGTAACAGATCGTGCGCTGTCATGCGCCGTAGGTTACGTCTCTCTCTCCTGCGGGATTGACTGACTAACCGTATCTCCTGTGCTGGCGGTTACGTCTCTCCTGCGGGATTGACTGACTAACTGTATCTCTGCCCTACAATCACGGACTTTAGCCTAAGATTGAGGGGATTTCTTACGTGGATGAATAACGTTTGCATTCGTTTTGCCTTACTATTGTTCAACAGAGTTATCTCTTAATCCTTTCGGTGCTCTCGTTACCGCACGGTATAGAACTACGAGTCTACCGCAACATTGCACTTTTATATGCTCTCCTGCTTAGGCAAAGCGCAGCCTTATAGGGAAGTAAGCATACTCGGGGAGGGAATGGATGAGCTTGCTTGGGACCATTTCCTTCCTGAAGAAGTGTTTTTCCCCGAATAGACTGCAATTCAGACCACAGTTTGTTTTTTCCTACGGGAAACTGAAATATTATTCAAGATCTAGGAATGATTCTGAACATCTCTCAGTGCGTCTATCACCTGAGGTGATAGAAAGAAGGTGCCGGGACATCTGGATAGTGTTTCAGATGTCCTGGATCTTAATCTGAAAGAAGTAAATGCAATTCGGTCGTCCCTCCAGTCCCCGAAACGAGTTTTTGGCGAACCAGTGGTCCACATCAACTCGGATATTCCACAGCTCTCTCATATCTTAAGAAGTATTCTTCTCTCGGTCCCTGTCGAGTTTACAAGAAAGAGCCTATTATAACAACAGGCGTAGAATGTAACGATCCTCTAGAGGTTTCGTTCTACAAGATTGCAAAAGTCCGTACGAATCGTCTCGATCGACGCAGCAACTTTTGACTTCCGAGTGGAATCTTTCTTTAGAAGTAAGTTGAGAGTTGTGGAGACTTTAGGGACGCCCTTTCATTCTTCTCTTCGATATGTTGAGGACGAAGAGGCTTTCTTCTTCTCTGCTGCCCTTTTTCTCGATCCGGGATCGGTACCATTAAACGCCATCCTATGATATTTAAACGGGAATGGATGTTTAGTCTCTTTTCCCCTTTTTCAATCGCTTCGGAAATGTAATGAGGATTTATGACGTCACAGGGAGCGACAATGACGCTGATCGCCCCTATGTTGGCCTTCAGGATCCTGGATTCACAGAGGTCACATCCTTCCAAGTTCACTTTCCAAGGACCTTTTCCGAGAGAGTGGCGGTCTACTCTAACTCGAAAGGTACCTATAACCTCTCCGCTCTGAGTCTGACAACGTTCAGACTAGCGAGATGTTGGCAGGAATAAGATTACCGTCTTCCATTTCGTCTGCCAAAGAATGGGATAAGCTGGCAGTCACAACTATTAAAGAATACGCCAAATATGTTGTTGACGGCTTTTGGGCTCAGAGATTTGCGTCTGTCAAACAACAAAGCCCTTCACGATTTTTCTTTGAGTTCTGTGGAATCTCGAAACTCGCTCACCATCTACTTTTTTGTCTCACCTGTTTTCTCGGAGTCAGACACTCGTGCGAGATCAGGCGACATATAGTAGCCCTGAGTTCCTGTTGACGAAGTCGGTTGCGTTTATACCACACCCCGATGATCGTGTGACATGAGACCAGGTTGGACTGTCAGGCATCCTTCCTTCGGGACTGAATCGGCCTTTTTGCTCCTTGCTCCTTTCTCCTGGCACCAGAAGCTCGAGTCAGGAGTTGATTCGCTGACGACGTTGGGTTGCGTTGATACACCCCCCAAGGTTTGCTTAGATTGAATGCCCAGGCAGTCCAGACACTCATCCTTCAGCGAAGGAATAGTGTTCTTATGGTCTTCAGGGTACAGCCTTGCTGTCCTTGATTCGTCTGACTGGTCAACTGGTCGGTCCACCTGACTTTAGTACAGACGGACTGACTGTGCATGTCCAGATCGAAGCTTTCAATATGGAACTTAGACGTAGTCTGAAGTTCTTGATGTCAAAGCATTCGAACCTAACTCCTACCTGTTAACTTCTTTGCATGTGATCAGGAAGGCCTTCTTCTAACCACCCTAGATACGACAAAGAGGGTTAGTGAGATTTTAAGCCACCGTCACAAGTTTTGGCTTTGAGAGAACACAAGGCGGTGTGCTCTCTAAGCCTTTCGTTGTTGCCTAAGAATGGAAACCCGTTTTGTCCTTGGGCCAGGAGCTTGGAAGCAAGATGGCACAATTGTTAGTGGGCAGGAGCAGAGAGAGTCTGTGCCTGTCAGGTCTCTCAAGTTTTATCTACATAAAACTCAAAGAAAGTCGAAGTCATTGGGGCAATCTGCAGTGTTCCGAAAAAGACCAGACTTGCCCATATCGAAGAACAGCCTGGCTTTAGTGTTAAGGAGTTCTTTCAAAAATGCTCCTTCATTTTGTTTTGTTTGCACAAAGATTTGAAAATCTTTTATCCTGAATACTCACAAGGTAGACGGGCGCGGCCTCGTAAGCATTTCAAACAGAGCATGGCACTCAGCAACAGCCTGAGTACATGTTTTAGCGAAGCAACTCTGTGTTCACTTCACACTCCCTGCGAGATGTGAAGATGGCATATGAGATCTGCTGCTCGCTAGGGCCATACGTGACTGCAGACACAATCTTGGGGGCAAGAAGTACCACTCATCCTATCCTGTAGAAAATGGTTAGGAAGAGCTCTTAATTTAGTTGTTGAGTCGCCGACAACGACGACTTCTTAACTCTTAAGCCTTAGTTAACACACCTTAACTTTGGCTAGGTTGGTCAGGTTGGTGATATATATATTATATATATATATTTATTTTACTTCTTAGCCCTCATGGTAATGGTCAATATGGTCTAGTCACATGGTGTCACGCCCACCCCCGTTGACAGATCATCTGGAGTGCCCCAGCTTTATAGGTCTCTACCTCGCTGGCAACTCTAGTAAAGCAGAAGCAGACTTGGGTGACAGTAATCACGAAGTCGGCTATGCTAACAGGTGGAACCAAGATGTAAATCATCTGCATGCATTTGTTTCCCAAAATCCTTCTATTCTGTCCCTTCCCACCTCCAACGGTGGGATTCAGCTATATATATATCTGACAGGTAAGTTTCATGAACAAAATGATATTGTTATGATACAATAAAGTTTGTTCATACTTACCTGGCAGATATATATAATCAAGTACCCACCCACCTCCCCTCAGGGACAGTGGAAATAAAAATTATTGAAAGGAAAATGGGAATGGTTCCTGATACCCGCCTCCCAGCGGCGGGAATGGGTACTAACCACCTGGCCGACCACTGCGTGTTTGTCGGAGGTTTTTTAAATTCTGTCGGACTTCAGAAAATACAGCTATATATATATCTGCCAGGTAAGTATGACAAACTTATTGTATCATAACAATATCATTTTTGTCATGCTTCATTTAATCAGTAGTTTTTGCTTCTGTATTTTTGTCATGCCTTCATTTGATCTATAGTTTTTGCTTCTGTCAGAAAAATTTTTTGTTGTATAAATCATTGAAGTTAATTTGAGATTTGTATTATGATTCCCAATTGTAGCTCTCTTAATGGTTATCATATATATAAACCTTTTGCTCTCAGTTTGGACAGATATTTTTTGAGAGGCTTAACTTTGTTTCATTAATATATTATATATTGATAATTGAGAGGTTTAATGCTAATTTTAATCTTTGGAAGTTTTGTGGTAAAGTATGTAATTTATGAATTATGCCATTGATTGCAGTTTGCCTGTCAGAATATAATGGAGTTTTTCATCCTCAGGATGTCATTTATTGGGGCTCCTTCTCCTTGACGGAAGCACTCATGCGCTACAATAGAGCAGAAGCCGAAGAGGAGAAAAATCGATGGGCCAAAACACTCATGAAGATCACTGATACTATGAATACTATGCTGATAAATGACATTACCATACGTAAGTATAGTTGAAGGCTTTTGGTATAGTATAATGAAAACACCCCGAAGCCCTGGGAATAAATAATACCTTGCTCAGATTTTTGCCTCATAAAATGGAAACCATTATGATTCTTTCAAAGTAATTCTTAGTCATAATAATGATGTCTATCTTGGAATATATTCCTTCATATTTGTTACAAATTTGACATATCAGCATAAAGTTTAATTTTGTATTAAATTTTTTCATACTTGAAGCTTAATGCTTGGTAAATTTATAGCATGTGAGGAGCTTTAGTGTATGCAAGAGTATTAAGCTATTAGACTGTATATTCAAGGTTGTACAGCATTATGCAAGATGGTATGTTGAATTAGAGATAGGGTGAAAGTTTAATTTCCCTTTACAGTCATGAGCGTGGATCGGGAGCGGTTGTCGGAGATTGTAGGTACTCTCATTAGGATGTTAGTGGTGCAGTTAGAGAAGCCACAGAGTACTCTTATTCTTCCCTTTGAGACACTGACCCCTTGGATGCTCCTGCATCGCATATTGTCTCATGAGGAAAGCTTTCAAGCTGCAGAAGTCAAGAAGGTTGACACCTCCCCACGAGAATCTGATGGGCAAACCCCTGAAGTGAAGGTGTCCGATGCTGTGAATGGGGAAAAGGATACTGAAGATAATGAAAATACCAAGAAAGCTGGTAAGTAATCCAGTAAGAATATGGTTAAATATAATTTTTATACATTCAACTTCCCTGCCAGATATATACTTAGCTATAGACTCCGTCGTCTCCGACAGATTTCAAATTTCGCGGCACACGCTACAGGTAGGTCAGGTGATCTACCGCCCTGCCCTGGGTGGCAGGACTAGGAAACCATCCCCGTTTTCTAATCAGAATTCTTCTGTCGCCGGACCATCAACATTGTTGTTGGTTCCTCTCGATTGGTTTTTCTTTTTTCACCGGCAATTGATCTTCTTGACCGACTTTTGGTGACGTATCTGGATTGTTGGATTGGCATACGCTTTTGTGGACTGTTTTGTGGACTTGATTTTGGATTTTTCTTTAAATATGTCTGACTCTGGTATGGTTGTGAGACGTTGTGTGGAATGTAGGCTGTAAGGTGAGGTGCCGAAAGCGTCGGTAGACCCTCACACGGTATGCAAGAGGTGCAGGGAGTATGAATGTTCTTTTACTAATACTTGTAAAGAATGTGAGAACTTGAGTGAGAACGAATGGAAGAATCTAACTAATTATTTAAAAAAGTTAGAAAGAGAAAGAGTGAGGAAGGCTCTCATAGAAGTTAAGTAGTTCTAGATCTGAAACTAATTCCAAGCTTGGGATCTTCCCCAAGGGTAAGTATTGCTACTTCTCCTTCCATTGCAGCCCCTTCTCCTATTGCAGAACCTGTAGATCCAGCGAAAGAACTTGCAGATCTAAAAGCAGCCTTCAAAGTGATGGAAAACAAAATGGCTGCCATACAAGGTAAGGCTAGTGATTTGTCAGTGGACAGTGATATGAGTGTCCCCAGTGTAGTGGAGGGGGCATCTGGTCGGCTCAGCAACGCTCCTAGGTCTAGACCTCTTCCAAGCTCACATGCCCAGAGGAGAAGGAATGTCGAAAGCCGAAAGGAGGTTGTGGAGAATCCCCACCGATCAGGATGTCCTTCGGCGGTTTCTGTGACACCCCAGACTGCCAAGGACCGCTATTGTAAAAGCGTCCTAAGTAAGTGTTTCTCGTCGTCGGGATCTTCATCACCGAGACGTGATTGGAGAGATTCCGATCGATCTCGGCCTCTCAAGAGGAGTTGGAGGGCGCCGACTATTGACTCGAGCCCTGAAAACTTCTCTGAGGAGTCTCCATCGGGAGTTAAGAAGGCAAGAAGAGCCATTCTTTCAACCAGAGTGAGAAGGAGGCAGGAGGTGGAGGCTATGGACTCCTCCTCCTCCTCCTCCTCCTTCCCCTCCTCCCGAAGAGGATAAAAGAAAGAGGAGGCTACTAAGAGGTTCATGATGGCGATGCAGGAACAGATTTCGTCGTTTGTAGGAGTCCTGTCAAAAGGAGCCTCCTAGAAGGAAAGACACTTCCCTTCCTATTAAAAAGATCCTCCAGACGTATGGAGGTATCTACCTCCAGGATCGATACTCCTACCCGAGGTGAGGTTTCCGGTACGAACCTGGATGAAACAATCAGACGTCTGGCACCGGCCAGGAGTGAGGAGTCACCCAGGAGGCAGGAGCCAAGAGCCAGGAGTGAGGAGTCAACCAGGAGGCAGGAGCCCAGAGCCAAGAGTGTGGAGGCATCCAGGCAAGAGGCAAGAGCCAGGAGGCAAGAGCCAGGAGGCAAGAGGCAGGAGGCAGGAGCCAAGAGGCAGGAGGCAGGAGCCAGGAGGCAGGAGTCAGGAGGCAGGAGCCAGGAGTCCGGAGTCAGGAGGCAGGAGTCCGGAGTCAGGAGGCAGGAGTCAGGAGTCAGGAGGCAGGAGTCAGGAGCCAAGAGGCAGGAAGTCAGGAGGCAAGAGTCAAGAGCCAGGAGTCAAGAGTCGGGGGACTCGTTCCTGGAGGTTATGACTCTTCGCCCAAATAGGAGCTCCTCTCCTTCAGAACATAGGAGGTCTTGGAAGGACTCTCCCTCCAAACGTGAACTTTCTCCTTCGTCTGATCGAGGGTTAGACGAGTTGTCTGACGACGAACCTCCTGCTAATGAGGGACTTTCTAGTTACAAAGTCTTGGGCCTCATTACTACTACAAGAGTTTGGAGATTCTCTTAGTCCTGCAGCTCCTCCTTCTCCTCGTTCGCTCTTTTCGAGCTCAGCTACGGCTAAATCGTCGGCCTTCTTGAAAATGAAGCCTGCGATATCAATGAAGAAGCACTCCATTCTTTAGATTCTTGGATGGACAAGAAGAAGGAGTTAGGAAAGACGGTATTCTGCATGCCTCCTTCCAGATTGCACGGGAAGAGAGGTATTGGTATGGGACAGGAGAGACTATGGGTCTTTCTTTACCCGCCTCTGCAGATGCCGACTTTTCCAGTTTGGTGGAGGCCTCTAGACGTCACTCCTTAGGATCGGTCAGAGCGGACGTGGAGCACTTCAGAGTTGAACCACTTTCTAAAGGGACTTTTTGTCACTTTAGAGGTGTTCAATTTTCTGGATTGGTCACTCGGAGTTCTGGCCAACAAATCTAAGGATCCGGAGTTTCTGAAGAACCCAGAAATTCTCCATAGCGTCCTGTCCTGCATGGACAAGGCAGTACAGGACGGTTCGGGTGAAGTGGCTTCACTTTTTGGTGCTGGTCTCCTGAAAAAGAGATCAGTGTATGGTTCCCTTTTATCGAAATGTTTTCTCCGAGCCAGAGGACTTCCTTACTGTTCGCCCCTCTATCAGATCATCTGTTTCCTTCTCAGTTAGTCAAGGAGGATATCTCGCTCACTAACTGAGAAGGCGACACAGGACCTACTTACGCAAACGTCCAAGAAAGGACGACCGGTAGTGGCGACGGTTAAGAAGGAATCTCGTCCTACTCAGCAGCCCTTTCGTGGAGGTGCAGCGGCTCGTCCCCCTGCCAGAAAGAAGAGCTCTGAAAAGAGAGGAAGGTCTTCATTTAGGCCCTTCAAGAAATCGAAGTGACTTGTTGCTCCTCCAAGCACCAGTGGGGGCGCCAGACTCCTGAACTTTGTCAGGAGTATGGGCACAAAGGGGAGCCGACCTTTGGTCAGTGTCGGTCCTGAAGAAGGGATATGTAATCCCCTTCGACGACAGCCCGCCCCTAACATCTACCGCCTCGGGAACTGTCAGCGAGGTACAGAGACCCGTTAATGCGAAAGACTCTCCTTCAAATGGTGGAGCAAATGTGGGAAAAAGAGGCCATCGAACTTGTGCAGGATCCACACTCCCCGGGATTTTACAATCGCCTTTTTCTAGTACCAAAGGCATCGGGGGGGGTGGAGGCCAGTTCTGGACGTAAGCGCTCTGAATCGCTTCGTACAGAAAAAGAAGTTTCGTATGGAAAACGTCCGCCTCCTGTAATGTCAGGCGCTTCGCCCAGGAGATTGGATGGTCTCTCTGGACCTGCAAGACGCCTATTTCCACGTTCCCATTCACCATTGTCAAAGAAATATCTTCGCTTTGTGATAGGAGACAAGATCTTTCAGTTCAGGGCTCTGTGCTTCGGACTGTCTACAGCCCCACAAGTATTCACCAAACCTGATGGCGAATGTAGCAAGATGGCTTCACCTAGATGGATAAACATCTCCCTCTACTTGGACGACTGCTGATCAGGGCCAAGTCGAAGAGTCCAGTGCTTGGAGGACTTAGAAGTACAAGGAACATGATAGATTCGCTAGGGTTGCTCGTCAACCTCGAGAAGTCACAACTGATCCCAGCCAGAACTTGGTCTATCTGGGGATTCAGATGGATTCTCGGGGTTTTCGGGTATATCCTTCGCGAGAAAGAATCGCTCGAGTTTGTCGAGAATCTCGAGCTTCTTAGAAAGAAAGAACAGCTCAGCGAGGGATTACCTGAGCCTTTTAGGGACCCTGTCCTCATTGGAAAAGTTCTTCTCGCTAGGGAGACTTCACCTCCGCCCTCTTCAGTTTTTCCTCAAAGAGGGTGTGGAGTGGAAGACGGGTCAACTCTCGGACGTCTTCCCAACTTCCACAAGAAGTAAAAGATCATATGAAGTGGTGGATCCCTCAGCTTCAAAAGAACGAAGGCGTATCGCTTGCCCTGCAGAACCCAGACCAAGTGTTGTTTACCGACGCTTCGGAGTCGGGATGGGGAGCGACGCTGGGAGCAAGGGAGGTGTCAGGCACCTGGACAAAGGAACAGGTGTCCTGGCACATCAATTGCAAGGAACTTGTGGCCATACACTAGCCTTAAAAGTTCGTTCGAACAGATAGTCAGAGACGGGGTGATACAGATAAACTCAGACAACACCACGGCTCTGGCTTACATACGCAAGCAAGGAGGCACGCACTCTTTCTCCCTCTATCAGTTGACAAGACACCTGTTTAACCTGGATGGAAGAAAGAGGCATAACTCTCCTCACAAGGATTTGTTCAAGGGATCAAGAATGTGAGAGCGGACAGACTGAGCAGGAGAAACCAGGTCCTTCCCACAGAATGGACTCTTTCACGAACGAAGTGTGTCGAAGTCTTTGGTCCCTGTGGGGGAGACCTCACATAGACCTGTTTGCGACGTTCCTCTCCAAAAGAATAGAGACCTGCTCTCTAGTAGAAGATCCGAGAGCCTTCGCAATAGACGCGTTTCTCATGGATTGGTCGGGTGTGGACGCTTAACGCCTTTCCCCCGTTCAAAAATCCTGGGGGAAGTGCTCAGGAAGTTTCGTAGCT
The DNA here is from genome assembly GCF_015104395.2 of Macrobrachium nipponense. Taxonomy (NCBI): domain Eukaryota; kingdom Metazoa; phylum Arthropoda; class Malacostraca; order Decapoda; family Palaemonidae; genus Macrobrachium; species Macrobrachium nipponense. Next base: position 50,818,927 of record NC_087220.1, read on the forward strand.
TCGAAGAGCACGAAGTTGATACTCATAGCACCATTTTGGCCAGCCCAGGAATGGTTCACGGAGGTACGGAGTGGATAGTGGACTTCCCCAGATCGCTTCCAAACAGACACGATCTACTCAGACACCCCACTTCGAGAGGTTTCATCACAACCTCCCAGGTCTCGCTCTGACTGCCTTTCGACTATCGAAAGACTTGTCAGAGCGAGAGGCTTTTCTCGCAAGGCTGCGGGCTCTATCGCAGAGCCCGCAGAGCTTCGACGAGAAGAGTATACCAGTCGAAGTGGGAAGTCTTTAGGAGGTGGTGTAAGGGTCAGAAGCTGTCCTCCTCCAGTACCCTCTATAGTGAATATTGCCGATTTCCTCCTCTTTCTGAGAGAGGAATCACACCTATCTGTCTCGACAATAAAAGGATACCGAAGCATGCTGTCTTCAGTATTCAGGAATCGAGGGCTGGACATTGCTAACGACAAAGATCTACACGATCTAATTAGATCTTTTGAGACTTCGAAAGCAGCTACTCCTAGAACACCTAGTTGGAATCTAGACGTGGTCCTGAAATTCCTCTCATCGGATAAATTCGAACCTTTACATCTGGCGTCCTTTCCGCGACGTCACTAGGAAATGCTTGTTCCTGGTGGCTCTCGGCTACAGCCAGAGGACGATGAATTGCACGCTCTGGATTCCACGGTGGGGTTCAAAGGAGATGCTGCCATCTGTTCTTTCCAGACAATGTTTTCTGGCAAAGAACGAAAACCCATCAAAGCCTTGGCCCAGAAGTTTTGAGGTAAAAGCCTTTCTAACCTGGTAGGCAGAGAGATAGAGAGATCTCTCTGTCCAGGTGAGAGCTCTTAAAATACTATTTAGAGAGGAAGAGGCAGATGGGAGCTTGTCACAAGGTCGTTTGGTGTGCAGTGAAGAACCCCAAACGACTCATGTCCAAGAACGCCTTGGCTTTCTTGTGAGAAGCGTTATTACGGACGCTCACAGAACTGCTCGGAGGAATCCTTCGGTCTTCTAAAGGTCAAGACGCATGAAGTAAGAGCAGTAGCAACGTCTTTGGCGTTCCAAAAGAATATGTCTCTGAAGAATATCATTGAGACTACATATTGGAGGTGCAATTTCAGTGTTTGGCATATTCATTGATCTGAAGGACGGTTGAGGAGTGACCTATGAGAAGTGATTCTCGCTAGTGGTCCTTTTTGTATCAGCAGATACAGTACTGGGTCTTGGAGCAAAGACTGATCCTTAATTTTGTGTTTTTATCGTACATAAACCCTCTTGTCAGATATGTGCTTGGTTTTCTAGTAGCAAGCTCATACTGTCGCACGGGAGCAGAGTGTCATTGCTGGTAGGGGATCAAGGGTATGTATGACTAGTAGGGGAGTACAAAATTTTTTTTTGTATATTTTGTAATGAAAGTGTAATTATGTTTCGAGTTTTTTTTGGTTGTTGTGAGGAGTTCGGGGATAACTCCTTACAATCTTAGAACTAACATGGATGTTAGGATCAGGTGATCGGGATCGGTTTTGTGCTCCTTGAACAAGGTGTATTGTCATGTTAGTGGAATAGCACCCAATGAACAAAGGCCTTTAGGCTCTGCCGAGTAAGTGGATAAGAACCCCATTGGCAGACCCACAAGAACTCTTAGCCATAGATCTTATATCGCTGAGGCTCTTGAGGCTAAGCAGACTCCAAGGCAGTAGCCGCGAAGTCTTCAGCCTAATAAGGTAGGAACCAAGGTTTATAAATACCTACAACATATGTTGTTTACCTGTCTATTTCAGTAGTTAGCTGTCTCTTACCCACCACCAATGGGTGCTAATCAGCTAAGTATATATCTGGCAGGGAAGTTGAATGTATAAAAATGATATTGTCATGTTACAATAAAGTTTTATACATACTTACCTGACAGATATATACGATTAATAGCCCACCCAGCCTCCCCGCAGGAGACAGGTGGAAGAGAAGAATTCTGATTAGAAAACGGGGATGGTTCTAGTCCTGCCACCCAGGGCAGGGCAGGGTAATGATCACCTGACCTACCTGTAGCGTGTGCCGCGAAAATTTGAAATCTGTCGGAGACGACGGAGTCTATAGCTAAGTATATATCTGTCAGGTAAGTATGTATAAAACTTTATTGTAACATGACAATATCATTTTTAAAAGCTCATATGAAGGAAAGTGAGGAATTTATGAAGGAAGGGTATAGATGAAGTCCTGGAACTGATATGTGTTTATGCAGGAAGAGCTCAAGACAGAAGAAAGTGGAGGGGATTCATTTCATGTTTAATGCAAGAACAAGAGCAGCTGCCTTAAACAATATTTGTACTTGTGATAATGATAATTCTGAATAATAATGAAAATAGTCATTTTGTAGTAGGCAGTCCCTGGGTTACAGCGGTCTCGTTTTATGGCATTCCGACTTTACGACGCTTGGCTCATGGTGCTGTAAGCCCATTATTATTATGATACTCTGGTTTATGGCATCGGGTTACATTGCGCTGTTGGGAACGGAACCCCCATCATAAAACTGGGAACTGCCTGTATTATATTTTGAACCCTATTCCTGTGAAACAAGCCCAAAGGGGCTATTGACTTGAAATTGAAGCTTCCAAAGAATATGGTGTTCATTTGACAGGAATAGTGTACATATGATCAAGCTAAAGTGACCTTTTTCAGATATATCGAGTTCAACAACAAGTAACCCTCAAGGAATGGGGTCTGTTGATCAGAAAGCCATTGAACCAGCCGAGTCTAAAGGAACTGAGGTAGCTACATCAGTCAGGGGACCATTAACACCTTATCCTTCAACGCTCTTTCTCATCACTGCTCATGATGAGCTTGGCAAGTAAGGCTTTAGCGGAATTTTGTTCCTTGTAGTCCTTGAAGTTTTGTATTTTATGATCATAGATGAAGATGTGTACATTTTATAGTTTTAATGTTTGCCAAGCTAGATTTTGGAAAGTTGTTTTTAAGGGGGCCGGCCGGCTAATGCCCTTTTTTAAGGACAGGACTTTGATATTCATACCACTTAATAAGGTGACTTGGGACATCTCCAAACCGCATATGATTTTCGCCTCTGACCTTCGGTTTTGTGACGCCAGGGCGATTTATCCCGAAAATAACCATTTTTCAAATTCTATCTCCTCCCTTGATATTTAATATTAAGACCTGGGATTACTACCATATATAGACCTGATGTAGACCTCCAATCGAATATAGAGTTTTTTTTTCTAAAAGTCATTTTTTTGCTAGATATGAATTTTTCAATATGGTCAAAAAATAAACCCTATAAATCAGGAGAAAAAAAATTTATAAAAAAAAATACGAAACAAAAATTGGAAAAAAGGGCTCTATTTGATTGTTCTATAATGTCTTTCTGAGTTATATACCAAATTCCAATATTATAGCTTTAAAACTAAGTGAGAAGATAGATTTTGAAGGTCAATAAGTATAGTTTTGAGATACAGGTGTTCAAAGTTTTCCTTCGTATTTCTATAAAGACAATGTTAATAAATAATGATTATTATGAATGTATATTTGTTTTTTGTGTATTAATAAACCAAAACTATTTTATTTATCATAATTTAATCATAAATGATGATCCCTTTGCTCATATATCGCAGCCTGGGGCACTGCTTGAGGCAAGATGGGGCACTCCTTCCTACGCAATTCTCTCTCTCTCCCCTTCACTAACTCTGCGAATTTTCTTCTTCTGTGTGTTAGCGAGATGTTTTCCTTGTATTTTCCTCTTTGGCATGATGAAATTCTTGCCCGAAACAAAGATAAACGTAATTGCAAGAGAATGTCAAGAGGTGAAACTCGAAGGCGTACACTTTTTTTACAAAGACAATTTAATTTAATAAATCATGATTATTATGAATTTCATATTCCATTTTGGGTATTAAAAAACCAAAACTTTGTTATTTATCATAAATGAAGATCTCTTTGCTCAAAGATCTTAGCCTTAGGCACAGTGACACGTGTGCTGTCAAGCAAGATGGGGGCGTTACTAAGCAACCTTCCCCTCTCTCTTCACTAACTACGCATATATTATGATATTCTGTAATAATACTTGAGCGATTTTTCTTCGTCTGTATGTTAGCGAGATGTTTCCCTTGTCTTTTCCTCATTGGCATGATGAAATTCTTGCTGAAACATACATAAACATACGTGAACGCAGGCAAATGTCAGACGTGAAATGGAACGTGTTGACTACTTGACGTCTGTGATCGCACTAAATCAGGACTGGACTTGGTAGCTTGAGCCTGAAGTCTCCTTCTCGACTTGGGGAATGTCTACAGATGCCATTTCTCCCAATTTCTTTGACAATAATTATCAAAATTTACGATAATAGAAGAAATATTGCATTTTCTTGTACGGATCAATGTTTTAGGCTTATTGAGTTACGTTAACTAATTACCCTGTAACTACGAAAGTAAGAGGAATTTTGACGAAATATTTTGTATACGTATTCTCAATTGCCGTATGAAGCTCCATGAATTTTTTCATGACTTTGCATTTTTCGCCCTATACCTCCATATATAGAGGTTCCAGCCGGCCCCCTTAAAAGTATATCCATGGGTCTCTTCAGAGATTCAAAATCAGCATGTATTACTTTTTGTCTTTGGGTAAGTATTTAAGTTTTGTTCTTGTGATTTCCATTAACTTAACTAAAGGAATGGGAAGTCATTTTTGTATTAATCTTTCAGATGTTATATTTATTTGTGCATTTCATGGAAAGTGTTTCAACAAAATACTTGCATTGTTATTTTCTCACTGCACATAGGGAAAAAATTAGGAAGACCATTTAACTAAAATTGCTCACACTTACAGTCTCATGTATTAATAATTACTTTCCTAGGCATTCCTGGTGCTGCTCTGACGACGGTATATTCTTGCTTTATTGTCTGGATGTCCTTCTTGTTGAGCTTCGTCGACCTCTTGATAGCCAGCACAGAGTGTTGCTGCATCACACTCTTGAGCAAGTCACATTCTGTCTGTATTCCCATCCTTCGAAAAAATCAAAGGTAAGGTTATTGGAATTGATATTTTGATCATTAACCAATCGTTTAGTATTTTAGTTTTCTAGCACTGATTATGACTGGTGACTGATTTAAGAAATAAAACCTCAGTCATCATATTCTATGTTTAGTAGATAATGCTTTAAATATAGGTGGTTTATTTGACATATATGTATGGTTAAACTGTTTTGTATGACAATGGTGATACATTTGAGGTAAGTAGCTAAAACTTTTTAAGATATTTCTTGTATTTGTGCTTCTTAAGATATCCAAGTTTATGTCTCAAATCACTTGCTGTAATTTGTGAAAATAGATTTTTATATAGGTAACGTACCAAGTAGTTACATAACACAGCTTAAAAATTTTGAAAATTACGGTAGTGTTAGTGTCATTGTAGGTACTAGCCCTGCCCACTTTCGGGGTAAGAGATGAACTATTTCAGCAAAGGAGTCCAGTTGTTTTCTGCCAGCTCTCGACTGAAGTTCAGTTGTGAGTGGTCGGCTTAGATTTTGATTTTTGTGGACTTTGCCTTTGGAGTTGTTTTGGTGAAGTATTGGTAGCCACAGCTTTTGTTGATTTGACTTTTTCAAGGCAGTTTTTGAGTTCAAGGGAAGCCTGGGGGCACTTGGTGCTTGGAGTGCCCTTCAGTCTTATTTTTAATGGTTGGGTGGTGTTTTTATATTGTTACAGTGTAGATGATTTATATTGTTTTGTCTGGTCTTTGTTTAGTCAGTTCTATGTCCAGGGCAGGGGCACCTGACTACTTCTATGCTCTGTAGTCACCGGGTTCATCCCTAGCCAATTAGCCTCACCCTACATGGATAAGGAACAACAAGCATTGTCCCAATGCTATTATTTTCTTTTCTCTAATTCATTATTATTATTAATAATAATGTTTGGGGTAGAAACTAACCATATCCCAATCAATTTGGGATTCAACAGTGTAATTACTGGGTAAATTACATTTTTAAAATGACATTTTTATGATAAAGTTATTGTATATATACTTACCAAGTAATTACGAATCAGAGTCCTCCCTCCTCCCCTCATATAGGAAAGGGGCAAAAACAATTGAACTCCTTGCTGAAGCTGTTCCTCTCTTACCCCGAAAGGGGCTATTACCTACACTGACACTAGCGGTACTGTGATTTTCAAAATTTTTAAGCTGCAGGCAAGTGAAACTGTGAGCAATAATTACTTGGTAAGCATATATAGTATGTTATCATAAAAATGAAATTCAAGCTTGGATTCTAACAAATTTATTCCTATTTGTATGTGATAGCGTTGTGATAAAATCAGATGTGTTTTGTTGAAAGGTACCATCTTTCAACTTACTTCCCTTATGTATTTTACAATAATCTTTGAATTACGTTGATTTAATTCTTCATTAAATACAATTTCGCTTTCCAGCACAAACACCTTCGCGATCATGGAGTACCCCAGATTGCTTTTTGCTGGGAAAGAGCAATGCAGTTGTACCAATATTATCGACCAAATGTTTTGCCTGATTTCCAGACATCACAGATACCTTCCATAACTGATGATGCAGCTGTGCTCTTCAGAAGGTATGTTGTTCCTCGTGTGTTTGTTTGTTGCAATTTTGGACATATAGTAGGTTTGAGTAGATGATATATTGCACAGAGTAGACTAGACATTTGCGAATTCACATACTTCAATGATAGCTGTTTTGTTTGAGAAGTTGGGGTTTTAGCATTACATGTAAGTATTGTAGACGTTTTGGTGATTTTAGTATGTCAAGTACTGTAGTTGTCTTAATTATTTTAGTACAGTGTCGGTATCTCAATTTGTTATGAGTTACTTGTAGTCAGACGTTCATTATGTCTACTTACATACAGTAAGGGGTGTAGAGTTACTTTGTCAGGAACTTGTATGTTTTAGTCTTTAGGTACAACTGACTTCATTTTCCTTTTATTTATGAACAGAATAATTGCACTCCTTCCTGATGAAGCCAAGCCAGATGACCAGACGCAGGGCGTCGAAGCGTACATCAATGGGGAGGTTGCAGAATGTAACTACTCTCCTTTTGCACCTCCCACTGATATCATAAGTGACTGTTTTTATCTTTTGGGCGATTACTATTTTAAGAATAAAGAGTGGCAGAATGCTATCAAGTACTATAAACTTGATTTGTCCATTAATAAAGAAAGACTCGAGTCATGGGCACCTTTGGGTTTGTCCATGAAAGCCATGCTGGAGACTCAATTAAATTCATGTGAAGTCATTGAAGATGAGGAGGCCTTTTTCTCACTTGCCAAAGCTGCAGTTCAGTGCCTCCGTCAAGCGCTCAAGCTTGATCAGTACCATACTAATCTGTGGGTTGAGTTTGGTGGATTAGTTTACATGGTCCATTCTCATGCTTCCAGACTTCTCAAGCAAGAGCTTAACCCAGATATTAGTCTTGAAACCTTTGACATGCTTGAAAAATTCAAGAATGAAATGCTCGATTTGGCTGAGAATTGCTTTACCAGGGCACTGACCATACAGGAAGATGGTTATGAAGAAGGACTTCCAGATGAGAGGTGGCTTCACTGTTACATGTTAGGAAAAGTGTCTGAGAAAAAAGGAAGGCCACCACAAACTATTATTCAGTATTACTTGAAAGCTGCAAATTACCTTCATAATATAAGGGCAAAATATCCAACAAGAATAAACTACAACAGTCCACAAGAGTTCTCTGTTGAGGCCCTGGAAATGTATTACCGCATCCATGCCTTTGTTCTGAAATATTTGCATCAGAGGGAGGGTAGAGATGTTGATCCTGTAATATTGGACACTTTTACTAAGTGCCTGGATGAACTAGAGACTAGTTCTTTTGCAACTTGTAGAGAGAAGAGAAACACGAGTGGGACAGACGCAAAGGGTGATGATTTCCTGAGTGGAGATACACCGAGCAAAAAGAGGTCATTGGAAGATGTTTCTGATATTGAGCCACCAGCCAAGAAACACCTGAGTGACGTGGGGGGAAATGAGGATAAAAGTGCCACAAAGGAGGAAATGCAAATAGCAGATGACAAGCAGGACTCAAAAGTTCCAGTGGAGATAAAAAAGGATCCAGTGGATAAAGACAAAAAAGAAAGTGATGATGAGATTCAGGTTGTTGAGGAAAAAGTTATTGAAAAGAAGGATCATTACACTATCGTTTCAAGATGTTTAGCTGCCTTACGCATGTGTCTTTCCAGGTTTCAGGAGCATTACAAGACTATGTATCGTTTGGCACATTATTACCACGTGTCCAAGTTCCACAAGGATAATAATAAAGCACAGAATTATTTGCTGGGCTGCCATCTCTGGCAGAATGTTGGGTATATGCCAGTAAATGGTCTCTTCAATGAAAGAAAGGTTTGGATTCAGCAACCAAAGAATTCCAATTTCTTCCATGGTGTGTGGCGTATCCCAAATGATGAAATTGACAGACCTGGTAGTTTTGCTGCTCACATGTATCGCTGTGTTTCACTTATTTTGGACATTCTCCCTCAAATGAAAGATTTCTTTATGATTCTTCAAATTGCATTAGCACTCAAAAATTCTCCTGACAAAGATAAGAAGTACTTGCGTGATAACGAGCGAGAATTGTTGTCAGAACACGCAACGCAAGTAGGTCTTCAAACAATGAAAGATAAATTCAAAGTTATGTTCAAAGGACCTGCACCTGTAAACAGTAATCGCCACCTTAGATTTTTGCTTGATGTATATAAATGCTATAAGCAAGTTAGCAAACATCTACCAGGATCTGAACCTCATTTTGCCAAGATGTTGACTGATGCGTATGCAGCCTACAAGAGTATTAAAGTTGAAAATCGATCCAATGTTTTACGGGAAGCTGATTCATTTTGCAATAGGCACCAGTACCTAGCACACCGGGCTCCTATCAATAACCCTGCTAATGTAAGGAATCCTTTGAGCAATACTGGAAGCGGTGGTCTACCTCCTCCTGTTGCTCGTCGAGGAAGACCACCTCTGACAGGTCGTGGACGAGGGAGAGGCCGAGGGTCTGTGTACAGCACTACCAGTCGCACCGTTGGAGATATGTTAGCTGTTCAGCAGGCATACAAGATATATGAGAGTCTGATTAGTACCCAGACTTTACTAAACAAAAAGGATCTTGGCCAGGTCCAGGTTTATAACTACCAGAAACAGCTTGAGAGTTATCAAACTCAATTGATGAAATACTTACAGATTCCTTGTGTGGCTCATTATTTTCAGGCCTCACTGCAAGGGTTAGGAACAACATCCACAAAGTTGCCCCCACCTAGGCCAAATCAATCTGGTGGTAGCAGTGCTATACCAAATAGAGGCAATGAAATGGTTAGCAACTCTACAATTTCCCCTGTGAAATCTTCATCAGTCAGTGTAGTAAGTAGTACACCACCTTCAGGAACTTCAGGGTCATCTTCAATCGCTAAGCCTGACCAACAGAGAGCATCACTCAGTGCCTTGGCAGCTAGATCACATGCACATGGAATTTCCATAACATCTGTGTCTGGAACAAAGGGTCCTAGTACACAGAGTCAGCCATTAAAGCCCAACATGTCTGTCACTGTCAGCCCAGTGAAATCCTCTGGCACTCCTTCAGTGAAATCCTCTGGCACTCCTACAGTGAAGGGATGTGATATATCTGTCGTGTCCGTTTCTCAGACATCCCCAGTTAAAACCACCTCTGCTTCTGTTTCTCCTTCAAAGACTGAAACAACCAAGTTATCTTTACCAGCTTCAACAACTGTGAAACCTATTAGCCCCTCTCAGGGTTCTGTAAGTTTCAAGACAGGTAGTTCTGTTCAAGTAACAAATCCACCATCTTCGACAGAAGGGTTCAGTACTTTCAAAGCTATAACATCACTTGCAGGTGGTTCTACTACCATTAAACCTAGTTCTTCATCTGGAACTACTACCCTTTCAGTAGTAAGCACCTCCTCAGGAGGATCCACAACAATCAAGACAATTACTTCAGGTACAACAGTGACCACAGCTTTCAAGCCTGTCACGTCTCTTGCTGGAAGTACAACTCTTTCTAAAGTAAATCCATCTTCTTCTGTGACTGCTTTCAAATCTTCTACATCAGGAAGTACTGTGCCCAAACTTCCTGCAGGAACTACACTGACACGTCCACGAGAGATTTCCTCAGAAAAAGTATCCGTTTCCCGTGAGCATCTACAAGCAAGCGGACGTCCTGCAAAAAGTAATCTTGAGAGTGTTATACCAAGTAGTAGCATGCCATCATCCAAACCAAGTGATTCAAGTAGCTTAGGAAGAACACATTCAGGCCTCTCTAGTAAACCTTCATTACCAAAAGATATGACCATTACTCCAGCACCTCGTGTTAAGACACAAGCTCGCCAAGCAATTGCACCTGTCAGGCCTGTTAACTCTCCCTCTACATCTTTCTTCCGAGCTTTTGAAGCATCGCTCGGATTAAATAGCAGCAAAAGCGTTCCTGAAAAAAGCTCTGCCTACAGTAAATCTCGAGGGGGAAGTTCTATGGGAAGCAGACCAATTAGTCAAAGTCAGACAACATCAGTCTCCAGTGCTCAAGGAAGAGTTACTCAGCTTACTCCTCAGGAACTTTTGCAGTTAGCATATAGAAGTGAAAGCCATGGTCAGTTATCGTTAAGCCATGTTCCGAATTCTGGAGGCCACAAGCAGTCTACAAGTACTACATCACCTTATTCTGGGCAGTATACAAAGACAACACAGCAGCTGAGAGCACAGGCCAAACCTACTTCTTCATCAACATCATCACCTGCTTCCACCCTAACTGGGCTCCAGAGCTCAGGACATAAGACAACACCACAGCAATTAGGAACTCAACAACAAATATCTAGTCAGCAGTCATCAAGACCTGCACAACCGTCAAGCTCTGTCTCACAAGTAAACATTGTTAATAAGTCAAGAACAGCACAGCCATCAAGCTCTGTCTCGCAAGTAAACGTTGCTAATAAGTCAAGAACAGCACAGCCATCAAGCTCTGTCTCGCAAGTAAACGTTGCTAATAAACCAAACACATCGAAAAAGCCTAGTGATTCCTCTGATGATATCATAACTTTAGATTGAACAGGGAATTTTATCTTGCATTCTTTTTCTTATTTGTTTTATAATAGGCAAATTTCTGTGATCAAACAGACTTTTTGTAAATACATAGAGTGAAATTTTCATTCATGTTGAAATGAAATAGATATCCATTATGTTGTAGAAATTGTGTTGCTAAGCAAGAAAGCTCAAGGTCCTAGTTCTTGTGCACCAGTTGAAGAAGTGGGTCAGAACAAGTTGCTCGATGTATAAGGTGATTTTGACACAAAGACTGAGGTTAAGTACAAGTGCTTGAACATTTGGTCTTCCAGTAAGCTGCAAGATCAACTTCAGTTTCATTATATATCTAGCACTTGAGTGTTTATCCTTTCCAAGTGATATATAAGTTTGTGACTGTTGCCTGATGCAAGTAATATACTCTTATCATATTGAGCTACCAGAGGTAAGGCAGATAAAATGGGAAGTTCATGTCAAACCCAGTGATTGTATTCTTTATAATTGAACTGTAGCTTATTAGAAATATGCAGTAGGAAATTCATTGACACTTATTTTGAGATCCACATGATAATGCAACTTTTAAACTAAAGATTAATGCAAGTCCTGCAACAAATATGCAAGCAACTTTTTTATCTCTTTGTTGGATTTACTTTGGATTAGGAACTGCAAGTTTTCAGCATGTGGATGTTTGGATCTACAGGAGACAAAAAGAAATTTTTAATTGTTGATTTAGCCACAGATAGTAGAAATGTAAGAAAATTCAGCTGAATAAAAGAAATCTTAGTATTATAGAAGGCAAGAGAGATTTAATGAAAGTGGAAAAATTACCAACTGATTCATAAACTTGGAAAACGTATCAAAACTAAAACTATGAGAATGGACAGAGACTGCAGTATTCAGGAGGTCTTAATTTAGGGGAAAATCACTCTGAAAAGAGTGGAAAATATGTAGTTACGTATAAAAGTAATTGTTGAAAGTTTTTATAAAAAATGAAAAAAACTGGAAGCTAAAGAGTTAAAGGGAAAATTTTGAAAAGAAATAAACTATATAGTGCCAAGTGCAGGTCAAAGAAGTGCACTGTGTTTATCCAGATATAGTTTTATGTTAATTGTGAATGTTATGTTTCTTTCCAACCTGCTTAATGCAAGCTTTTTTGTAATTTTTTCCACCTTTGCGGTTTATTTCATCTAGGAATATAGAGATGTTCCACTTTTCTATTGTCTAATGTTTGTGTTTTCAGTATTTTTAGGCATGTCATTTGTATCTGATATTATAGTCTTTTTAAAGGTCTTTTTGTTTTTAAGTCTCTCTCTCATAGGAACGTGAAGTTTATGGATTATATTTGCATTTGTACTTGTCATACAAGATAACTCACTAAAGATTTATGTTTCAGACATGGAAGGACAGTGAAAAGTAATAGGAATGATAATTTATTTAGCGAGTGATATATAAAATAGAAGGAGACAAGCATGGGAAAATATTGTAAATAAGGAGTCTAAGTTAAAGTACCATTTGTACTTTTGTGTGAAAAAAATGTAAATTAATTTTAAGTTTTTAAATATACTTACTTGGTACAGTATTTTGTGTTTTTATACTCAAAACATTCCTGATTGATAATGTGACAAAATTCTAAAGTTCACCTTTTAATAAGCTCTTGTGAAAATGCTTTAGTTTCGCACAAAACCTATCACATAAATTTAGGCCAATTTGTGGTCATGAAATAGGGTCCTGATGCTCCATTGTTTATATATATGTGTTCCTGTTGGTGTCTGTGGTTGTGTATGAACTAATGGGTCCTGCTTTGGGAGAGCTTCCTGGATCATTAAGTCATTATGTTCTATTTCTTTATCATCCTTTTTCAATCCATTATGGCTTTCTCTACTCCATAGACTGTCCAATGTCAATAGCTTTTAAGTCTCTCCTAATGTAAACTTCCGTCCTTTGCTAAATTTTCACTCCAGGAGTACCATGTGGCAGTACAGTTTAGGTCATCTCCAGTTGAAAATTCGTAATCGTCATTTCATTGTGAACATTATTATCATTGAAATTGTTTCTGTAATGTACGTAGCTTTGTTGGTGATAGAAAAACACGACCGCTAATCGTCATTCATTGTGAACATTATCATCATCGAAATTGTGTCCCTAATATAGTTTTCTTGGTAATAGAAAAACATGGGTGCTTTTCCAGGCACACAGGGACACAAAGAATACTCCCGGTTCCCTTCAATCTGGGATTTAGGAACTGATGTATGAATCTTTCTAAGGGTAATCCAAGAATTTACTGTATGTAGGTATTCACACTTACCTCAGTGAAAGGCTAAAGTAAAGACAGCTTGTAGTAGGAGAGACAGTGTTAGCAAAAGTAATTATCATCATTCTGTCACTAGAGCAACCAACAACTTCCTTTTAAAGTTTCCTTCAAATCAAACTGTAATAGACATGGATGTGAATTGATATATATTACAGAAAACAATCGATGCCCATGCCACTACTGAACTGATTAGTGGAGCTGCTTATTAAATTGCTGGACGTTAATATTCTTCAGTTTGTAGTGCAATATGAGTGCTGGCTTTCCTGTGATTATACAGTATTTACATGCAGCTCTTGAATCTTGACCATGGCTGTCTTAATGTTCGTAACTGAGGGCTAAAAATGACTCCCACGATGTGAGGATGAGGGAGCATTATGTGATGGTGATTTATAGCTCATCAGACCCGACCCCATAGTGACGAGCTGCTTCATTTGGTCACTGGACATCTTGGTCAAGATTCATTCAATCCCAAATGTTTCAAGAATTAACATTGTGTAGTCGTAGCAGTAGCTGTAATAGAAATAGTGAATTGGTAGAAATGTGCCGTAAGGAAAACTCTTCACTTAGATAAGGTGATGGTAACTAAGATTCAGTTTAATTAACTCTCAACACTGCAGTAATGCTGGAAATAAGATTTATTTATTGTACTTTTGTTTCTGTATATCCTCGTTTTGTTTCTGTAAATGGTTCTAGTAGTAGCTAACCCCGTTTAGTTTTAGCTTGTAATGCATGTAGCTAAGCTATAGTAGATTCACATCAGCCGTGCATCTGATGTCAAGGCCAGTCCCTTACGACGCTCCTGATTGGCTGTTGATAAGCCAATTACAGGGGTGGAAACTCAGACTTTCTCGAGAGTTCACATGGGTAGGATCATGTTCCACCTCTCCTGAGGGATACGTCTTTCAAAAGTATCCCTCAGGAGAGGTGGAACATACATACATCCTGCCTATGTGAACTCTCGAGAGAGACAGAGTTTACAGGCCTGCGATTGGCTTATCAACAGCCAATCAGGAGCATCATAAGGAACTGGCCTAGACATCAAATGCACGGTTGATGTGAATCTACTATAGTACCTTCTTCATGAGCTGTATAGTAACAGAAGCCACATTAGTCAAGAGAATTTCTCCATGCAAGAGAAAATTTACCCTTTCCTTTATAGTATATTTTATGGGTAGTTTTGTCGTAAATCAAAATGTCCAAAGAAACTTCTTGCAGCGAACCAGGTTATTTTTTTGTTTCATGTCTTTGTGCAATTACCAGCCCGAGAGGAGCTGTTATTAGGCCTAGAGGTCTGGATAAACTTATCCTTTATAATAATAATGATAATAACAATGCAAGTTTTAGCCATAAGTGTACAGTGAGTAAACAAGAAACTGTCTTGTTTTAGGGTGCTGTCCATTAAATACATAAAATTTACAGAATGTAAAGTACTATTACTATTTGAAAGTTGCCTAATAAAACCTCTGTAGGTTAGACACCCAGACACCGTTTTGGATTCTCTTGGGGCTCAGTCAGTTAATAGAGACGAGACAGAGACAGAGAGAGAGAGAGAGAGAGAGAATAGAATTTGACATTGAAATTGAGTTTGCTGAACATGGAATATATCCTGTATTATGTGTACATACAAACACGTGCTTGTGTAATATGGAATATATGACCTCTATGAAAGCGAATATTGAAGCAGTGAAGTGTACAACCATTTTAATCCATTCAGAGGTCATTGCATTCTTCAGCTGTCTAGGTTTAATTGCTGGCGTCACTTAAGGTTCTATACAGCGTTCCCTCAGCCCTTAGCTGCAACCCCTTTCATTCCTTCTACTGTACCTCCGTGCATATTCTCTTTCTCCCGTCTTAACTAACACCCTCTCCTAACAATTGATTCATAGTGCATCTGTTTTGAGGTTTTCCTTTGTTTGTGTGGTGTTTTTACGTTGCATGGAACTAGTATGTAGTTATTCAGCAACGGGACCAACGGCTTGACGTGACTTCTGAACCACGTCCAGAGTGAACTTCTATCACTCAGAAATACACATCTCTGACCCCTCAGTGGAATCCCCGAGGATCGAACTCTCGGCCACCGAGGTGACAGGCAAAGACCAAACCAATCACGCCACTGAGGCGCTGTTTTGAGGTTTTCCTTCCGTTACACCTTTCAAACCTCCTTTCTGTCAGTTTCCTTTTCAGCGCTGAATGACCTTATAGATCTCAGCGCTTGAGCATTGGCCTAAATTCTATAACGTAGGAAAATAACATTAATTTAAAACCAGTCCTACATACTCTTGACCAGTCATTCTGTACAAGATGTTCGATGGAGATTTTTGAGAAAAACGAGAGGAAATAAATTATTTCTTGTTGATGAGCTATTTCCACCTCCCCCCTCCCCCCTTTTCGTTTATCCAGTTACCCCAGATCAACACGGACAGCTATCTGTTCCTGACCTGATGACCTACCACAAAGTAATGAATGACCTGAGTGTGAACTGATACTGTTTTTCTTACTCTTCCATTTATGTCAGTTTTACGCTCATGCTATGCAGAATGTATTTTACCCGTATGGTACATATTTGCATTTTTTCCTAAGCTGGAAGTAAGTAGATTATTATTATATATATATTATATTATATATTATATATATATATATATATATATATATATATATATATTTTTTTTTTTTTTTTTTTTTGCTCTATCACAGTCCTCCAATTCGACTGGGTGGTATTTATAGTGTGGGGTTCCGGGTTGCATCCTGCCTCCTTAGGAGTCCCATCACTTTTCTTACTATGTGTGCCGTTTCTAGGATCACACTCTTCTGCATGAGTCCTGGAGCTACTTCAGCCTCTAGTTTTTCCAGATTCCTTTTCAGGGATCTTGGGATCGTGCCTAGTGTTCCTATGATTAGGGGTACAATTTCCACTGGCATATCCCATATCCTTAATTTCTATTTTCAGATCTTGATACTTATCCATTTTTTCCCTCTCTTTCTCTTCAACTCTGGTGTCCCATGGTATTGCGACATCGAGTGATACTTTCTTCTTGACTTTGTCAATCAACGTCACGTCTGGTCTATTTGCACGTATCACCCTATCCGTCCTGATACCATAGTCCCAGAGGATCTTTGCCTGATCATTTTCTATCACTCCCTCAGGTTGGTGCTCGTACCACTTATTACTGCAAGGTAGCTGATGTTTCTTGCACAGGCTCCAGTGGAGGGCTTTTGCCACTGAATCATGCCTCTTTTTGTACTGGTTCTGTGCAAGTGCCGGGCATTCGCTTGCTATGTGGTTTATGGTTTCATTTTTCATATTGCACTTCCTACATATGGGAGAGATGTTATTTCCGTCTATCGTTCTTTGAACATATCTGGTTCTTAGGGCCTGATCTTGTGCCGCTGTTATCATTCCTTCAGTTTCCTTCTTTAGCTCTCCCCTCTGTAGCCATTGCCATGTGTCATCGCTGGCTAGTAATTTAGTCTGTCTCATGTATTGTCCGTGCATTGGTTTGTTGTGCCAGTCCTCTGTCCTGTCTGTCATTCTCCTGTCTCTGTATATTTGTGGGTCTTCGTCTACTTTTATTAGTCCTTCTTCCCATGCACTCTTTAGCCACTCGTCTTCACTGGTTTTCAGATATTGCCCCAGTGCTCTGTTGACGCAGTCCTCTATACTTAGAAGTCCTCTCCCTCCTTCCTTTCGTGTTATGTATAGTCTGTCCGTATTTGCTCTTGGGTGTAGTGCTTTGTGTATTGTCATGTTTCCTGGTTTTCTGATCTATGCTGCGGAGTTCTGCCTTCGTCCATTCCACTATTCCTGCGCTGTATTTGATTACTGGCACTGCCCATGTGTTTATGGCTTTTATCATATTCCCGGCGTTGAGTTTTGACTTGAGTATCGCCTTGAGTCTCTGCATATATTCTTTCCTGATTGTGTCCTTCATCTCTTGGTGTTTTATATCCCCTCCTTCCATTATTCCCAGGTATTTGTATGCTGTCTCATCTATGTGTTTGATGTTGCTCCCATCTGGTAGCTTTATCCCTTCAGTTCTCGTTACTTTGCCTTTTTGTATGTTGACTAAGGCGCATTTTTCTATTCCAAACTCCATCCTGATGTCCCCAGATACAATCCTTACAGTCTGGATTAGGGAATCTATTGTTTTCCTTGATGCTCTTACCATACAGCTTGATGTCGTCCATGAACATCAGATGGTTGATTCTGTTGCCTCTTTTCTTGAGTTGGTACCCGGCATCCATCTTCTATAGTACTTTTGTCATGAGAATCATGGCTACTACGAAGAGTAGTGGGGACAGTGAGTCGCCCTGGAAGATCCCTCTCCTGATATTAACCTCTGCTAGTCTTATTCCAGAGCTCGTAAGTATTGTATTCCAGTTGCGCATTGTATTTTTGAGGAAGTTGATGGTGTTTTCCTCTGCCCCATATATTTTCAGGCATTCTATTAGCCATGTGTGTGGTATCATGTCGAAGGCTTTCTTATAGTCTATCCATGCCATGCTTAGGTTGGTTTTCCTTCTCCTACTTTCTTCATTACCATTTTGTCTATCAGGAGCTGGTCTTTTGTGCCCCTACACTTCCTTCTGCAGCCTTTCTGTTGGTGTGGGATGGTGTTTGTCTCCTCTAGGTAGTTGTATAGCCTTTCACTGATGATACCTGTTAGTAACTTCCACATTATTGGTAGGCAGGTGATAGGCCTGTAGTTACTGGCTATATTTCCCTTACTCTTGTCTTTGTGTACTAAGGATGTTCTTCCTGTGGTCATCCATTTGGGTGCATGGTGATTTGAGATACAATGCTGGAGTTGTTCTGCTATTCGTGGGTGTAGGGCCTTGAAGTTTTTGAGCCAGTATCCATGGACTTCATCGGGACCTGGGGCTTTCCAGTTTGGCATTTTCTTTAGTTGGTGTCTGACTGTGTCTGTCGTGATGTCTGTGAATCTTTGTTTTATTCTCCCTGTTTCTTCTTCCTTGACTTCCTGGAGCCATGTTGCATGTTTGTTGTGTGATACCGGATTGCTCCATGTTTTCCCAGTCTCTTACTTGGTTCGGCTTCAGGAATTTCTGGGTGGTTGTCTTCCCCTCTTAGTTGGCTGTATAGTCTTTTCTGGTTGGTTCCGAATAGTTTGTTCTGTTAGTATCCCTTATTCATGTTCATGTACCGTTGGATCTTATGTGCTTTGGCCTTAAGCCTCTGTTTTACATCTTCTATTGTGTTGTTTAGTCCCCTCTCTTGTACTTTGTATTTCTCGTTGAGTTCCTCCCTTGTTTTCTTGCTTCTTAGCCTTTTTCTGCCATCTCTTTCAGTTTACTCAAGTCAGATCTCATCACCATGATTTGCTTTTCTAGGCGCCTTTTCCAAGGAGGTTGCTGTTTTGGTTTCTGTTGGGTTGGTTGTGCTGGTGGTGTTGGTGTTCGAATCCCCATCAGTTCTGCTACTAATCTTG
>NC_087220.1:50842750-50855250 GCF_015104395.2 Macrobrachium nipponense
TTGAAAGCAGTTTGATAGTTGGTGTAAGGCTGAGACAGTCCTAAGATTGGCCATCCACGCATATGTGTGTATGTAATCTTCTTTATAAGTGTACATTCCACTGTATACTTATACATTATATATCGTGGAGTTGAAAGTTTCAACTTGAAACTACTATATTAATAACAAGATAGACTACCCTATTTCCAACAGATACGGTTAGAAAACTATTTGCAATAAGAAATAGACATGTAGGCCCATGCCCTGTTCATTGTCTCAAAATATAAGAATTTTATGTATAGGTCTATGCCTTGACATTGTCTCAAAATATAAGAATTTTATGTGTAGGTCTATGCCTTGACATTGCCTCAAAATATAAGAATTTGATGTGTAGGCCTATCCCGTCAATTGCCTCAAAATATATGAATTTGGCGTGTAGGGTTATGCCCTATCATTGGCTCAAAATATGTGAATTTCACGTGTAGGCTTATGCCCTGTCATTTTCTCAAAAATATAAGAATTTGATGTGTAGGCTTATGCCCTGTCATTGCCTCAAATATAAGAATTTGACGTGTAGGCCTAAGCCCTGTCATTGCCTCAAAATATAAGAATTTGACGTGTAGGCTTATGCCCTGTCATTGCCTCAAAATATAAAGAATTTGACGTGTAGGCCTAAGCCCTGTCATTGACACAAAAGGTATTTCAACAAAATCCATAGACTCCCACTACTGTTTATTTATCTCATCCTCACTGGTAGCTAATAGATAGATAGGTAAACTTAATGTGATAACACATTTGAATTTTGGCAGGAATAATGGAAAATCAGCTGTTGTTACTTATTGGGGCTTGGGGGCGTGAAGTGGAAGGGGGGGGACAGTTGCCCCCCCCTCCCCCCCCCCTAATGACACCCCTTACTGAGATAATAAATGCAAATCGAAACTGCTATTGTATCAGTACAAAATTTCAACACAACGATTTATGATACCTTGTGAAATTCAAGTTTTCTCTCATTTTATGGCAAATGCACAGGTAACTAGAGAAAAATGCATTAAGGAAGGATGTTTTTGGCTAAATTAACCCTTAAACGCCGGAGCGGTAAATAAAAAAATGGACTCCCGTATGCCGGAGGGGTTTGAGAGTGAGCGCGTAAGCGGAAAAAATATTTTTTTCAAAAATTCACAGCGCGCTTAGTTTTCAAGATTAAGAGTTCATATTTGGCTCCTTTTTTTGTCATTGCTTGAAGTTTAGTATGCAACCATCAGAAATGAAAAAAATTATCATTATCATATATAAATAATGCGATATATGATAGCGCAAAAACGAAATTTCATATATAATTGTATTCAAATCGCGCTGTGCGCAAAACGGTTGAAGGTAACAAGTTACTTTTTTTTCGTTGTAATGTGCACTAAATTGCAATCATTTTGATATATAACACATTGTAAACGATAAAAGCAACACGAGAGAAAATTATCACAAAATAATGCATGAATTCGTAACGCGCTTACGTAAACACATATTTTTTTTTCAAAAATTCACCATAAATCTAAATATTGTCCTAGAGACTTCCAATATGTTTCAGAATGAAGACAAATGATGAATATTACTATACTGTAAGAATATTAGCTTACAAATGCAGTTTTTCGACCATATCTGACGAGCTAAAGTTGACCGAATGTCGAATTTTTTATATATATATTTTTTTATATGCAATTATTTCGGAAATAAGAAAAGCTACAACTTTCAAATATTTTTTGTTTTATTCTACATGAAATTGCGCACATTTTCATATATAAAACTCTATGAAATGCCTAATATGAAACGGAGCAAATATTCCGAGAATGGGACTTACGCATTTCGGAGATTTGTGGCGGAGAATCCGCGCGCGGAGGGAAGGAAAGTTTTTTTTAAAAATTCACCATAAATTTAAATATTGTGCTAGAGACTTCGAATTTGTTTCACGATGAAGATAAATGACTGAATATTACTAGACTGTAAGAGTTTTATCTTACAATTGCGTTTTTCGAGCCATTTCGGTAGAGTCAAATTTGACCGAACGTGGTTTTTTTTTTCTATTTATCGTGATTTATATGCAAATATTTCGAAAATGAGAATAGCTACAACCTTCAACTATTTATTGTTGTATTATACATGAAATTTCGCACATTTTCATATATAAAACGTTATGTAACGGCTAATTTAAAATGGTGCAAACATTACCACAATCGCACGTATTGATTTTTTCGGAAGAGTTACCGTTCGCGGCACGTAAAGAAAATGTTATTTTTTTCATAAATTCACCATAAATCGAAATATTGTGCTAGAGACTTCCAATTTGTTGCAAAATGAAGGTAAATGCTTTAATATTACTAGAATATAGGCGTTTTAGCTTACAATTGCGTTTTTCGACCATTTCGGTAGAGTCAAAATTGACCGAAGGTTGAAAATTTGTCACTTATCATTTTTTATATGAAAATATTTCGAAATTGATAAAAGCTACAACCATGGGTTGTTTTTATTTTAGTTGTATTGTGCATGAAATTGCGCACATTTTTCATATATAAAACTTTAGTAACGGCTAATTTAAAATGGTGCAAACATTACCACAATCGCATGTATGATTATTTTCGGAAGAGTTACCGCGCGGACGTAAGGAAAAAGTTTTTTCATAAATTCACCATAAATCGAAATATTGTGCTAGAGACTTCCAATTAGTTGCAAAATTAAGTTAAATGATTGAATATTACTAAAATATAAGAGTTTTTAGCTTACAATTGCGTTTTTTCGACCCATTTTCGGTAGAGTCAAGTTGAACCGAAGGTTGAAATTTTGGCACTTACGTTATTTATATGAAAAATATCTTAAAACTGATAAAAGCTACAATCATGAGTATTTTTTGTTGTATTCTACATGAAAAATGCGCACATTTTCATATATAATACTCTATGTAACGGCTAATTTAAAATGGTACAAAAATTATGTCAAAGTGACGAAATAATTTCAGAGATGTGTCACAGATACTTTTTAGTGCGGCAAGAAAGAAATTCGCGCTTGCGCGCCTGCGTAACGATTGTAAACAAAACAACACCTTGATCCGTGAACTCCAGCATCCCCCAAGGCGCGTGATTCAAGAGTTTTTGTTTTTGGCTGGTAGGCCTAAAAGTATTTTTCCGCGAATTTTTAAAAAACTTTTGTATGTCGACGTAAAATACGTCCAGTCGGCACCCGAGACACAAAAAATGTCGACGTAAAATACGTCCAGTCGCGTTTTAAGGGTTAATCCAAGGGTTATTAGTGAAAAGGGAGGTTGGCAACTTTTGGCAACTTTTTCTAGCAATCATTGGCAACTTTTAGCCTTGAAAATCTGGCAACGTCCACCACACCACCACTTCGACGCTCACGAGGAGGTCAACTGGTTCTACTATCTTGAGAGAACGATGGAACCACCACCTGAACGAGGGAATTACCCACTTTCTAAAAGGGATCTTTTTTTTCTCTCTCTCTATTTTATTAATAATTCCTTATTGACTTCAACGAGCAGTTTCCCCAACGTTGTGTACTATATGGTTTTAAATATTTACGCTTGTGGATTATTATTGTTGTATTCTTTTAATTTTTTTTATCACGCTCTTTCTTCAATGCTAACTTCTGCTAAAAGTAGGCCTATGTTCATAGTAGCAGATATTAGCATTGAAGAAAAGAATAATTATTGTTGCTATTATTATTTTTTAAATGTACACTTACATTTCTTTGGATTATTATTATTATTATTATAGACTTGAGAATTATTTTACTACGCTCTTTCTGCAGTGCCAACTTCTGCTGAAAGTAGGCCTATGTTCATAGCAGATATTATAATTGAAGAAAAGAGTAATTATTATTATTGAATGAATATACAGTTTTCATTTTTTTGTTACTCTTTTCAGTGCTAACATTGCTAAAAACAGGCCTATATTCATAGTAGCAGATATTAGCATTGAAGAAATGAGTAATTATTATTATATTATCATTATCAGCATTGGAAGTTGAATGTGGCAAGTGAAAACCGTAGACTTTATCGTACCTATGTTCAAAATGGCACTTTAATCAATGCATAACGACTCCATAAGTAATGTGTTAATTGTGTATGCTGATATAGTACTACGACAGACTACGGATTCATAGTCCTTACATTAATAATGTTGATTTTGTTATGCGCACACCGTCGCAGTGACCTCGAAAGAGAGCGTTATCACCTGACCACATCTTTGGCCGTGTCACAGTGGGTCACGAAAGGTGTATGTGTATATGTGTGTGTAAGCTGCAGTAGCGTACGTGTTGCAGAGAGCGTGAGATAATGATGGTCTTCGTTCGTTTGTTTTTTGTTTATCTTAATTCCCCAGGTTTTGGAAAGTCATTAGTGGTCAATAAACGTTGGTGAAGCATTGAGGAGATTATATCGTGGTTGAGCAATTACTTCCTTGAGTAGGTCTTGAACATTCTGACCAGTGTCGAAGAGGTGCTTGATGACACCCTTCCCCCGTCACCCCGCTCCCCACACCCTACCCCCGCTCTGTTTCCCATCACCCCTCCCCCCTTTCCCCCGTCTTTCCCCGTGTACGTCACAGGGGGATCAATATCTTGCTGTTCTTCCTTCAGACCTGTCTGTGTTGTCAGCGCACTTTGCCTCCAAAATCCCTCCGGCATAAGGCGCACTTCCCCTTGGCCGGATGTGTTTCGAAACTGTCTAGCCGAGTAGCCAAACCCTCCCCCGAATCAGTGTCACGCCTCTGCGGCAGCCAATGGGCGAGCGGAAGGGCCGTGACGTCACCGAATCGTCACATGGATATACCTTTCATAAGCGGGAGACGGTGGTTGGCGCCGACCGACCGACCCGGGCTCCTAGGCTAGCGGCGAGCGTGCCGTTAGTAAAGTAATGGCTCCCGTGTTAGTAGCATCGTTGCCTCGTTCGCTCGCTTCCTGTGTTCGCTATGGCCCCAAGCATACCAAGATATGCTGGAGCCTGAGTTCGTCCGTCGGGCCCCGGCGGCACAAGTCGACGCCGGCTACGGCCGCGTCCCTGGTCGAGGAGAACGGCCGGATCGCCACCTCTCACGAGGACGAGAAGAAAGACTCGCTCGACCTGACCTTCTGTGATTACGAGGCCGCCTTTAAGAGCAAGACGACATGGGAGGTGCTGAGGGCGATGCTGGTCTTCCAAATGTGTGGCATAAGGCCTCTAGTGGAGAACAATGACAAGGTTCGTGGTGGGGGTGGTGGTGATGGTCGTCGTCCTCCAGCTCCTCGAAGTCGAAGTCCCATCTGCCGAGGGAGAGGAGGAAGAGGGAGGGCGTTGTCGTCCTCTTTCCCTCCTCCTCCTCCTCTTCTTGCTGTTCCCGTCAACGCCATCGAGTCCAGTCAGTCAGTCACTCCGCCGGTTCCCTAAGCGAGGCCAACTTCCACTAGACCGACATGTCACATTACTGTCTTGTCTCTCTGTCTCTGTCTCTCTCTCTCATCCACTCCTCTCTTCTTCTTCCTCAAGATTAAGAAGAAGGAGAAGGAGGAAGAGGACAAGGAAATAAGGAGGAGACCGAACGGGATCCCCCCCAACCTGATCTGACCTGACCTGACCTCCAACCAACCCCTTATCAGGCCAGGCAAAGCAAATCTAGTAAGATGGGAGTCTTATTATTATATAAAGTTCTCGATTCTTTAATTTATTTATTAAAATATGATTATTATAATACGCATTTACTCTTTTAAAGAGAGAATGATGATCTGCAAAAGCGAATATGAAGGATTGATTTCTTTACGTTCGTAGTGATCGAGTGTCAATGGGGTTTGCCTTAGTTCGGTCTAGTTATTTCTTCATGTTTATTTATATATATACCCTTAAGAAAGTGAGTCAAAGGTTCAGTGTCCATTCGTGAGTGTGTGCATGTGTTGGGGGGCTGTTACGAGTCTCGTAATTATGGAGGTAAACAAATCAATCCACAAAATGCTTTGATCAGTATATCTATAAAAAGTTATCCTTGGTTTACTGTTTAAATTAAT
This sequence comes from Macrobrachium nipponense, assembly GCF_015104395.2. Classification (NCBI taxonomy): domain Eukaryota; kingdom Metazoa; phylum Arthropoda; class Malacostraca; order Decapoda; family Palaemonidae; genus Macrobrachium; species Macrobrachium nipponense. The sequence continues at coordinate 50,848,766 of NC_087220.1, forward strand.
GTTAATTTTAAAAAGAGAGCATTGAGCCGGTATATTAGACTAATCAAGATTATTGTTGTTTTGAATAGTAAGGTAAGTTTTAGTATCTAATCTCCCATAATTCATAAATTAGATTTTTTATTTAACATTCGGGTTACATTGGTTTGGAAGTCTGCGTGAGGAATCATCCTTAAGAAGTGGAGAGCAGTTATGATATAAACGAATACGAGATTAATGCAGGCCATTATAGGGAGCTTTCTCCGTCGTCTTAGGTTTACTACATCTCTCTCTCCAATAGCCCCCACCAATTTCATCCCTTACCACAATCCTTCCCCTTCCCTTCCTCCCTCCCTCCCCTTTCCCTTCTTAGAACCCCTGTATCTATCACCAGAGCAGCTGATAGAGAGAAAAATAAATAATTTCCCGGCCTCAGCAGACGACGTAATGTGACATTGAGGGGAGCAGAAGTTTGCTTCGCTTATGGACGCCGCATTCAATAGATGGCGCTGTTCAGCAGTTATTTTTTTCGTTGCAGTAGATGGCGCTGATCAGCTGTCCTCCCCTAGACTTATCCATACTGTTTCTATTTTTCCATTCCCTTGTTTCAGTAGATGGCGTTGGCTTACAGCATTTTTTTAAAACTCCATGTCAGAATCCATCTTACTTAAATCCTCCCGTACACTGTCGAGATGAATAACGTAAGATTCCACTTGGTTGAAGAAAAAAAAAAAAAACTACTACTTGGCACCATTTTTTAATGGTACTACAGCGTCACCGTTGTTAGTAAACGTTAGTTTATGATGTCATCAGCTGGTCATTTCGTTTGGTAGTACTTGTAATATTATTTCCCTTGTTTAGATTTAAAGCTCGCGGCATATTCCCCTTGCCTTGTACAGTAAAATGCATTATAATTCAGTTGGTCTAGAATCCCAATGTTCTGCTAAGGTATAATCTAGCTCTACGGGGAATCATCTTTTAAAATATATATTTTAAATAAATTCAGGACTAGAGTTGGAGGTTTTGTGGACTCCTAACAAAGATGAACATTTAACTTGAGAATAAAATTCAATAAGATATATAGACCACATTGTCAGTGAGAAGTCTGTAAGATATAATAATATATATAATATATATATATATATATATAATATAAACATATATATACATATATATATATATATATATATATATATATATATTCTTAAAAAATCACAGTAGATGCACGTGACTTCATCATTTAATAAGCGAATAGCACAGGAAAATGATAGTCAGAAATCCAAGCGCTTTCGTCTTTAATAAGACTCTTAGTCAAGACGAAAGCGCTTGGGTTTCTGACAATCATTTTTCTGTGTATTCGCTTATATATATATATATATATATATATATATAGGATATACACATTTATATATCATAACATTTATCAGTGAGAATAAAAGTAGATATATATGCACTTGTCAGTAGTAATTCAGTGACATGTAAATGTGGCTGCTGCTTATTCATCTCGACCTACCCAACCTTCATTCCTGATTTAGTTTTTCATGTATAATGTATAATCTTCTTCCACCACAGGTCTCTTTGGAAATGTTGCAGAACCCGAGGGATTAGCAATTGTAGGCTCGAAGGATTCTTGTAGGGATGTATTAGGAACCATGAATATGAATTATATACTATTTATATATATTATGTATACATAAATATACATGTATATATAATAATATATATATGTATTAATATATATATATATATTTGTATATAAATCATACATAAATACGTTGACCTCAAACAACCTTCATTGATAGGCTTTATACAGTGAAAAAAAAAAATCTTAAACTTGTGCGTCATTCAAACACTTTATTTTAAAAGATTTTTAACTATTTCAAGGTATCTGAAGCAATTGCGCCAGTCTCAAATATTTGGTGATATTTAGGCTTTTATTTTTTATTTTTTAATGCTGAATAGACTGTATTGAAAAAAAAGCTACGGATTGATTTGGTAACCGTCAGTTGAGACTCGAAGGAATTTGATGTAGGTAGTAAATGAAGTTATAGGTAAAAGTTAGTTCCTGCCAATTTAAGATAAATATTAGTTCCTAAATGAAGATGAAAGTTAGTTCCCGCCAAATTTTAGTCATACGATTTACCCGCGAAACTGAGAAAGTAAGGAGCATATTCCCGCCAATACATGAAACATTCGCCTTTCCCATTTGGGGATTGGCCGTTTCCTATTCACGTTGAGATCGCTCGCTGTATTTTTCTGTGGCTCATTGAAGAGAAGAGAGAAGGAAATGATCGCATTTTGTCCTCCTCTGCTTCTTCTTCCTCCCTTTCATGATGGGCTTTTAGGTCAAGTGGAGGAGTGTTCCATGGATTTCGTAAGCGACGGGTCCTTTCTTTGTATAACCTCATAGGCTCCAGTGTGTGGCCTTTAGCCTAAATTCTGTATTTAATTAAGTTTGTTGTCAGTGGGTCTTTGCTGAATGCGTTTGTCATGCTGGGAGAGGACGGTTACAAAACTCGGTGAGCTTTCTCACCCAGACGGTAATGTTGGTTCAAAAGCGCTCAGTGGCCTGGTCGGTATGGTGTTGGCGTGCCACCTCGGTGGCCGCGAGTTCGATTCTCGGGAATTCCACTGAGGGGTGAGAGATGTGTATTTCTGGTGATGGAAGTTCACTCTCGACGTGGTTCGGAAGTCGCGCGAAGCCGTTGGTCCCGTTGTTGAATAACCGCTGGTTCCATGCAACGTAAAATCACCATGCAAACAAGCAAAGAATGTTGGTTCTAAAATTACTGAGGCAAGATTTGCAGAAGGAAAACTCGGTGACCTTATCGATCCGGTTAAACAGTTTTGAATTTACGTGACCCAGATGGGACTTGTGGTTTGAAATGTCTTAGACGATGGATAAGGAAAAGTGATGTTTGTATATGTCATAATTTCCGATTGATATATTTCTATAAAACGTATAGTTTGGAATAGTTGATAAATGATTATTTATGACAAATTGATGGGTAAAACATTTATGAGACTTTAGCGTAATATGTATAGATGGGTAAAAAAGTCATAATGAGATATATATATATATATATATATATATATATATATAATATATATATATATATATATATTACTTATGGATAAACATTTACACGTTAAAGGAATTATACATGATTTGCGTATATATAAGAGTAATGACTTGGGAAAAACAATTAGTAAATACAAGCAACAAATAATCTTCATTATAAGGAACCAGTTACAAATATTATTATTATTATTATTATTATTATTATTATTTTATTATTATTATTATTATTATTAATGCCTATAGGGGCTATTGACTTCAAATTCAACCTTCCAAAGAATATGGTATTCGGAAGAAGGTGATGGGAAATGCAGAGATCACATAGGAAAAATAATGAATAAGTAAAAAAGTAAGTAAAATGTAAATATTATAATAAAAGGAAAATGGTTTTATGGTAAAACATACAAAGTATTGAGTGGTAGCACAGTCAAGGCGAGAAAAAAGTAAAAAAAAAAAAAATAATAAAATAAAACTAACAACTGCACAATCCTTTTAGAATGAACACCAGCAAACTAAACTACTCGTTTCGTCTCCAGTTTCTGAGGGGTTTCCTCGCCTTGTTTGTGTCGTTTGTTTGTGGCGCTTGTTTGTGTAGGACAGCCTCTTGTGAGGGTGATTTTATTTTCTCTTCGTTTTCCTTCAGTTTGTTGTCAGTGAATAATTGTTCTTAGCTATGGTTAGGTATTTGATTTGATTGTAAGGTGGGATATAGTTATGAATAGTGTGGTTAATAATATTAGTTATTATTCAAGGGATTTTGTTTTGTAAGATAGTTATTTATAAAACTTTTTTTTGTTAATGACATTGCAGATGAGATTTTGTGCCTTATTGGCCTAATTAAACTATTTAATACAGATGAAAATTCATTGTGAGAGAAGAAATTCTCTCTCTTCAATTAATGTGTTCGTTAATTACTCTTGAACATTTTCTGGTTAAAATCTAAAACCCTACTTGTAATTATAGTGTAGAAGGCAGAGACCATACGTCGGCAATAATAAGCGCCTCTGTGGCGTGATCGGTGGTCGCGAGTTCGATTCTCGGCCATTCCACTGAGGGGTTAGAGATATGTATTTCTGGTGATGGAAGTTCACTCTCGACGTGGTTCGGAAGTCACGTAAAGCCGTTGGTCCCGTTGCCGAATAACCACTGGTTTCATGCAACGTAAAAACACCATACAAACAAACTATACGTAAGTAATAAATCAATAAAAAATACATGAAAAATAAGTAATAAATCAATAAAAAGACACTGTAAATAAAAGCAATAAAAAACGCAACTTGACTCCAGACTAGTGGTGCAGGAACAACATATCAAAAATTCGGTCACATAAGGGTGACCGTATATCCGTATATGATACGTCTGCATCAGTCTCGTATATCCAAGGATGAGGAGGACCGCCAAGGATAGTGGGTGAAATCCTAATTGACCCTCAAGGATAAGACAGAGCTTTATAATCAGACCTTGGAGAAGACTATATCCTGTAATATAGAAAAAAGAAAGTCTTCCGGGTGGGAATCTCTTTGAATTTAAATGCCAATTACTTTCCAGATGTTTCCTGCCGTTACTAGGCGTTATGTGTTGAATCGAAATGTTTATAGAGTAGGTTTTTTCCGCTCCCGTCGGCCTCCACCAGCGTTTGGGTACTACATGGCATTAATTTTTTTCGTTCAGACTTGAGTCACGAGGTCTCAACAGCTGTCGGGGTCTTCGCCAGACAGAACTTGCAGTTTCCCATGGTTGGGTCGTGTTGCCAGAAGTTGCTGTACTGATTTAGAGTTGCCAGATGTTTCGTTTCTGTAGACGTTTTTTTTTTAGTTGAGTAAACTGCGTTTGTTTGTTTAATGGTAAATTATAGCTTGGTTAAGTGATTTTGATAGGACTATTTCGCTGTTCAAAGTTATGACTTCATGTCTGTTTCTTTTCAAATATTAGGTCTAGTTTAAATAGTTTATTCCTTGAGTGTTGAGAAGATAGGAACTTTTGAATATTAAAACATTGTATTTTCGAAACGTTTGCCGGTTTGTAATTACTGAAGTTGGAAATCTGTCAAGAGCGTCTCTGCATTACAAGGCAACGCAAACAGGACACATTTCTCCCGTGGCCCAAATTTGGTGGTAAAAGCATAACGACGTTTACACGGTTGTCAACTTGAGCGGGTGCGAAAGGGAAAGGCAGGATCCAGGAAACCCCCTTGGTAGGAGTCTCGTCATGCATAACTTGACTCCTGCCAAGGCCAATGGAATTTTAGAATTCTATTGGCCTTGACTCCTGCCAGAGTCCTGACCAGTGTTGCCAACTGTAGGAAATTGCCCCTACGCGTAGGGTAATTTGGTCAAATTCTTAGACAGCCGGGAAATATTTTCAATGTAGGGTAATTATAACAAGGTAAGTTTAGATCAATACGCTTATTAGTATTCATGATATTGCATATAAACATAATCATAGCCGCAGAATGTTGAGGTCATTTTCAGTTATGTAGGGTAATTTCTCGTCTCCTGTAGGGGGCGTAGGGTTAGAGGGGTTGGCATCACTGGTCCTGACCAGCCGCTATAGGAATAGACAACGACTCGGGAAGATGATGGTACTGATCCAGGTTACTGATGAAGCAGCCGCCGAATATGACTGGAACGAATTTCTATGCGCATGTGAGGCGCTGTGACGAATATGGTGTCTCAAATCATGTGCTCATGACGCGCAAGGAGACTTGACGATGGAGTAACGAGTTGTTTTGGTGTAACGGTTCGTAGTTGTCTGTGACTTTCTTGAGGGATTATTCTGAATTTTTTTTTTATCTAAGTGGGAATTTTTTACTATAGAAATTATAATTTTTTGGCACTTTTAATTTAAGTTGGCCTTATGCCAGTAGGAACTCAATCTTGGACAACTCAGGATATTTTTCACGTAATTGTTAACAGCAACAAAATTTTGGAAGGAAAAAACCTCTTCATGCAGTTATGAGAAATAAAAAGATTTATAGTAAAACATTAAATACAATATTCAGGGAGATATATTAAAGAAAAAACAAGAAAAATTAAAAATTTTAAACAAACAACATTGATATAAACGTAAAGAAATACTCTTAATGAAACAATCATCATCCTCAGTTAAGGCAGTAAATGACTTAAATGAAAAAAATGACATTGAAGGCAATAAACAACTAAACAAAAAAAAAACGCCTTTGAAATCATTTTAAACAATGCAACCAAGCCTTTTGTATCATTGCCACTGATGTCCTTGTCAACTTAGGGTCGCAAAAAGAGAGGGAGACAGAGAGCAGCCTTGCGGCAACCATAGAACGCCCTATGGCGAAGGCAACCGACCATTGCAACCATATGATTAGGGGGGAGGGAGAACGCAGACCATAAAGGAGCTTTGATGGTCTTGGTGGGTCGTTAAGTCGAACTCTGTTGACAACTGTGTAATTTTTTTT
>NC_087220.1:50860250-50870250 GCF_015104395.2 Macrobrachium nipponense
ATTTAAACGTGGGTTAATTATAGGAATGTATACCTAAATTGCCGTAAATCAAGTGTTAATTTTAAAATGGCTTAATTTTAGGATTACCAAAATAGCCTTGAATATGCCTACGTCAGATATTCTAGTAAGTATGTTCTAGAGTAAATGCAGGTGGAAATTGCTTCCTTTTTATATGTTTGATAGTAAAAATATCGTGGTGGGTGTGGGTGTAGATTCATATAATGTAATGTATTGAAAGGAGCGTGTTTTAAGGCACTCGCAAGTGAACCGTGAGAGTTCCCTCCAATTTAAAACCTTGCCAAATTTTCAGTTGAGCGACTGCTCTCCATCGTTCAAGATCGCAACAGTATCACGAACGGCTTTCATATTGAACGGAAAATTCATCATAAATATGAATATCATAATAAATATATCCAGAATGAGTGACAGTAGGTTTAAAAGGTAACGCAAGGCAATGATTAATCTACATTGAGTGGATATACCGTATTCAGTGTCATTCATCTTAACCGTTTGTTTACAAATGCCGCCTCCTGAGAGGTGGCCAAAAGAAGACGCGCGCTTTCTACTGAGGAAGGTAGAAGTTTTTCCTGAAAGTTCGGGGCGTCTCCCGTGTCAGACGTCTATATTTAGGTCACGTTTGCGAGACGGGGTAGCACGGTATACCTATTCAACAGAAGATTGTCTTTGTTTTATAAAAATGTTGATATTGGTGTTGGTATTCTGCCTTATACATCAATAGTTAGATAACTTTTTTCCCGATAGAGTAGTATGGGAGTTGGTTAAGAGATTATCGTTGCTTCTGATAATATTAATAATAAAAATACTGTCAATGGAGACGCAAATCCACATTTATAATATTAATATTAAAATACTCTTAATGGGGACACAAATCCACATTTATGCATATGTACAGTTTTTTTTAAACATAAATCAGTACAGATAGCTTGCCGGAGTCTATACTGATTTGTTTAAATAATGTACATATACATAACTGGATTTGAGCAACCATTTTAAAACTCTTGGTACCATGAGTACTTTTTTATACTGTTAATCTTATTATAATTGTTTACTTTTGGCAGTACTGGAAAGGTTGTACTTTCTGGTATTTTCTACCGCCTGTTGGCCGCTAGTTAAATGGACAGTGCTTATTTCAGCATGATTTTATTTTTAGGTGTGTAGAAATAAGCTCCATTTCTCGATACTGATAACCAACTCAAAACGGTCGTGCTAGGAGCTGTGATGATGACCATGCTCCCTGTAACGCCAGAGAGAGAGAGAGAGAACTCGCTGTTTACTCCAGGAGTGGAGTTGTAACCTGCTTTGATAAGAAATCACCGTGTCATGATTCATGTATAGGAAATGTGATTCGTAAGCTGTAGTGCTTTCATATATTATGACTCCAAGGAGGATTTGATACTGGTTCGAACGAGGTCGAATCCTTTGTCCACCTATTTTGTCCTTAAGTTTAGAAGATTCGAGCTCATTTCAAACCCTTTTCATTTTTTTTTTCTTTTGTCCTTTAGGTTTGAAGAGTCAAGAGCCGGTTCGAACGAGATTATTCGGAAACGATGGGAAACGTATATTAACTCTCTCTCTCTCTCTCTCTCTCTCTCTCTCTCTCTCTCTCTCTCTCTCTCTCTCTCTCTCTCTAGATAGAGACCTTGCCAAGTTATGTCACAGTACAAAATCTGTAGGGAATGAGCGGCGTTCCTTTTGGCAGTGTTCTTGCGGCGTCCATAGGGTTACCGAGTCCCCGTATAGACATTTGGTTGTATTTATTTGGATTCTCCTGTTTATTGTTTCATTTCATTAACCTTCAACTCAACTAGAACCAAGAGGTTAACACCTTATAAAGTCAGTTTTCGAGCGAGAAAACGAAGGTTAAACCTGAAACAAAAGTATACTCGGAAAGATTCTCTCTCTCTCTCTCTCTCTCTCTCTCTCTCTCTCAACGGTAGAACTATGAAACCAGTTCCCACCGGATCAAAACTGTTCTTTCCCCCAATCTCGTTTCCTATTGGCCGAAGAGCGACATCGTCGTCCTCCCAAAATTCTTATTGGCTGAGCAAAGGGGTTTGCAACTTAGCCGGTTATTGCCAGAATGTTCGAGATTGCACTGGGTGTGTTTTCACTCTTACGAAAGAACTGGTAATTGGTTGTCTAGGCATTATTTTTTTAAAAATTGGAAAGTATTAATCTTAATTTTCGTTGTGTAAGCTTTTAAGGAATGCGTATTGTATTAACTAGTACGGAAATTTTAAGTTTGTGGCATATTGGCAGCCATGAAAGCCTGGTTTCTTTGGTTAGCGTGTTCAGTGAGTTTTGTGAAAGCAAGATGCCCTACGGATTGTGAATTTTTTAGAAGCTTAGCCTTTATATAGGGAATTCTATGAAATTATCTAGAATTTTCCTATGATTAGGTCTTATTTTTAGTTTGTATTAGCCTGGTCTGTTTATTTTTTCCTCTTATTTGAAAAAGAATTTTAACGTTCATTTTACAATTCAATACATATACAGTATATGTAATTCATGTACAAAATCAACAAATATATAGTAATGTATTTTGTTTAGAGATATTTTTTTAGAAGCTTGGTCCGTTAATAGGGAGATTATGATGCCTGATCTATGTAGGGAGGCTTTTTTTGAAAGCCTTTTTTGGCATATTATTACCTTGCAGACCTCTGTATAATATATATATAATATATATATATATATATATTATATATATATATATATATATATATATATTATAAATTCTCATGTTAAAACAGGATACGTCTTAAGTATAAAAAGGCCCATTAAAACACTGGTTTTAAACTAAGCACCACTATATTTCGGTGGACTAACTTCCACCCTTCTCAAGTAGTGATAGGGGTGGAAGTTAGCCCACCGAAATATAGTAGCCCTTAGTTTTAAACCAGAGTGTTTTTAATGGAATTTTTATACTTGATATATATATATATATATATATATATATATTATATATATATATTCACTACTCCACAGCTGTAATTCACTGTAGTGATTTTTCAAGGAACGAATCGTCCGAGATAATTGACTAAACTGCTGCGCTTTGTAGCAAGCATGCTAGCGAGCGGGAGAACTTCCATCGGATCGTCCCGTGTGCGTGAGGGAATTTAAACTTGGCTCGTCCGAGTTACAGTAATTTGTAGACATTGTCGCCACTTTTAAAGTCACCGTTCGGAGAGTGTGTGTGTGGTTGTCTGTCTGTGTCTTGTGTCCTTCAGCCCTTGCACCAGATTATTCTTGATCAGTCATTCCCCGCCCCGTTGGAGTAGGGGGACTCGGGAATGTCCTTGAGGCGTGATTGCTTCGTGGATGCGTTATTGCCTGCTCGCTTGCTTGCTTGCATCGATCGTGATTCGTCTGAGTGTGCTGTAAGTTTGTATGCATATATATATATATATATATATATAATATATATATATATATAATATATATATATATATATATAATATATATATAAAATCTATTGAATTTTTATCACATCACCGTGTTTCATACACACACATCGAGCAAGAAACGTCCTTCTAATATCAAATTCGCTCTACCTCGGCATTAATACATTTTCCTATATGTTGACCGAAGGGGACGTTTTTTTTTTAGTTGATAATAATTTCGTCCACGCTTGTTGGCCTAGTCGATAATGTCACTGGAGTCCTGATTTCTCCTCTGTTCGCTAGGCGCTGGTTCGAGCCCACGAGACGACGAAATTATCATCAACTACAAATTGCCCTTTGGTAAACGTATATGGAAATATATTAATTCCGAATTAGAGCGATTTGTATATTAAAGGACATTTGTATATACATATATATATATTCTATATATATAATATATATTATTAATATGTAATGTATATTATGTACAAATATATATATATTATATATTATATTATGTATGTATTATATGTACAAATATATATATATATATATATATATAAATATATTATATAATAATTATATATAAGAAATAATATATATTAAGATAGCTCTTCAAGCACTGCACATTAATTCCAGCAAGCACTTGTTTTTTGTGCGTGCGTGTACACGCCAGAATTAGTAATGCCCTGACAGGCCATTTTATCATATATTGCCCGTCATACATTTTCCATTCATTTTGGCAAGCAGTTATTCATTCATGCAGGTCACGTGTGTGTGTGTGTGTGTGTTGGGGGGGGGGCGGTTGTCTTGGAGGAATAATGGTATCCTCCAAGGTGGATGTTTGCCTTTCATGAGAATTGATATTGCTTTGAAATCTTTGAAAAAGTTATGTATTTAGCATTGATGAAGATCATGAAAATGTTAACAGTTCGTGTATAATTTATAAGAACTTTATAGAAGCTTACGAACCCAAAATATGGACTGAAGGTGAACCCAGAGAAGTGTTCGAAAGCTTTTATAAGGTATTTAATAATTATACAAGGACTGTTCACAATTATATTTTTGTAGACCCCTTAGAACACTGTATATAAACTCGCGTAATGGAGAGCTTTTTTCCCAAATCGATAAAAATGTGATATCAGCGCTTGCTTGAATACCCAGCATGAATTTATCAAGCACGAACGAGCGAAATGGTCTTGTGAAATTTATGACGGTGGCGATAGCGGGTGTTTATCACCTGGGAATGACTATGTGGCGTTCCCCAGGGTTCGTCTTTAAGCCTCCAGTCTCTTGTAATAAATAAAAGGATTTGTTTTTTTATCTTTTTTTTTTATTTTCACATTCTGGAGTCTCTCCTCTCTCTCTCTCTCTCTCTCTCTCTGTCTTCTCTCCTCTCTCGAGTCTCTCCTCTCTCATCTCGTCTCTCTGCATCTCCTCTCTTAAGATTTGTTTTTCCTTACACGTTCTTTTGAATTTTTCCATACACGTTCAATTATGTCCTATTTTGTTGTGGAAAAATTGGCTCCAGTTGAAGTCCACTGATTTTACGACCCAAGGGCTTACCTCTCTCTCTCTCTCTCTCTCTCTCCTCTCTCTTCTTCCTTCTTTCTCTCTCTCTCTCTCTCTCCTAAGGTTTTGTCCTTACACCTTCTTTTTGATTTTCCATAAACTTCAATATGTCCTATGTGTCAAAAATTCTCCAGTGATCCACTGATGTTCACGACAATGGCTACCTCCTCCTCCTTCTCATCACTCTCTCTCTCTCTCTCTCTCTCTCTCTCTCTCTCTCTCAAACCTTGACACATAATTCAGTGACCACGTAAGTCCCAGCGCTTGGCCTTTCATCTCGGTATTAAGCACTAGACGTATAGTATAATAAGACTACCTTTGTGTATGTGTACCTGTATGCGTACCTGCGCCATTGAATGCAGGAGGCACTGCTTCGAGCAAGCGAGAGAAAAACGAACAGCCTAATAAATTGAATTACTTCAGGCACCACTCTGGGCAGCGTGCCTGCAATTGCAAGCTATTTCGTCTCTTGGCTGACGCGCGCGCGCGCGTGTGTGTGTGTGTGTGTGTGTGTGACCAGCTCAGCTGTGTGTGTGTGTGTTTTTTTTTTTCCTTCGGTACCAGTAGGCGCCAAATGGTCCGATGTGCGTCAGACCATGTTCTCATGTGACGAGATTTAATCACGACTTAGATTATTCCTCTCTCTCTCTCTCTCTCTCTCTCTCTCTCTCTCTCTCTCTCTCTCTCTCTCTCTCTCTCTTCTCTCTCTATCTCTCTTCTCTTCTCTCTCTCTCTCTCTAAGATTTTGTCTTACACGTTTTCTGATTTTCCATACACTTCAATATATCCTATGTGTGGAAAATCCTCCTATGAATCCACTGATTTCACGACCAAGAGGTTATCTCTCTCTCTCTCTCTCTCTCTCTCTCTCGTTCTCTCCTCTCTCTCTCTCTCTCTCTCATATATATTATATAAATCCCCCGTAAATCCACTTCATTTCAAGACCAAAGGTCCACAGTGTCACCTCGTGTCATGGCACCCACCATTATCCCTGTAAAGGGATGGGATTAGTGACGTCAGTGCACCTCATGCGGTGCACTGTAGGCATTACTTAAGGTTCTTTTCAGCGGTGCCTTAAGCCCCTAGCTGCAACCCTTTTCGTTCTTTTACTGTACCTCCTTTCATAGTCTCTTTCTTCCCTCCTATTACACCTTTCGAGCCTTTCCACTCTCATTTTTCCTGTCAGCTCTGAATGACCTCATAGGTCCCAGTGATTGGCCTTTGGCCTATTATGTATATTCCATTCCATTCCATAAACCCCTTCAGCGGCGAGTGACCTCATATATCTCAGCGTTTTGTCTGTGGCCTAATAGCGCCTCAGTGGCGTGATCGGTATGGACTTGGCCTGCCACCTCGGTGGCTGCGAGTTCGATTCTCGGGCATTGAGGAGTGAGAGATGTGTTTCTGGTGATAGAAGTTCACGAATCAAGACGTGGTTCGGAAGTCACGCAAAGCTGTTGGTCCCGTTGCTGAATAACCACTGGTTCCTGGCAACGTCAAAAATAGTTTCTGTATTCCAGTATCGTCGCTTAATTAGATCACTGGGACATTCATGACGACGGATCCGAGATAACATATCTTTCCATGAGAGTCTTTAACATGTGGTCAGGTTCCCAAACACGTGTTTTATGAAGGACATATCGTCATGTGCTCGACGTTCTCAGGTGTTCTCAAGGGTTTGGCCTCCACAGGAGGCGAGATATTGCGTTGATAACAGTCTTCCTCCAAAATAAATCACCGTAGGGGAGTAGCGCCGGCAGTGCCACCTCAAGTGGTGTACTGTAGGCATGACTCAAGGTTGTTTGCAGCCTTCCTTATGGCCCCTAGCTGCATCCACTTTTAAAGCGTCTATTACCTTCCCCTAGCTCCCTTTCAGTCTTATTACTGTACCTCCGTTCGTATTCCCCTTCTTCCATCTTCCTATCCACCCTCTCCTAATAATTGTTTCCATCGTGCAGTTTCCCTATCAGCTCTGAATGACCTCGTAGGTTCCATCGCTTGGCCCTTGGCCAAAATTCTATATTCCGTTCCTATTCCCATTCCCACTTTCTTCCGTCTTGCTGTCCAGCCACTCCAACTCCCTCTGATAGCTGTAGGAGTGTCGCTGTAGTTGGGTTTATTGTCGAATTCACACACAAATCTTCAAACCCGAAATAGAGTATTTTGCAGTTGAAACAATAAAATTCCATAATGATTGAGAAGTTTTTATCCCAAAGTTTTACCTATAATTCTCTCTCTCTCTCTCTCTCTCTCTCAGTACGTCAATTCATAAATCTAGTCCAAAATAAAAGAGTATTTTGCAGCTCGAAAAATATAATTCCATAATGAATGAAAGTTTTTATCCCAGAGTTTTACCTGTAATGCTTTTTTGGGTCTCTCTCTCTCATTTTGCAGCTGAAAAATATAATTCCATAATGAATTAAGATTTTTATCCCAGAGTTTTACCTGTAATGCTCTCTCTCTCTCTCTCTCTCTCTCTCTCTCTCTCTCTCTCTCTCTCTCTCTCTCTCTCTCAGTACGTCAGTTGAACTGGCTTTCTATATCACCATCGACTGAAATTATTGTATTTCTTATCAGCAGATTTTAGATCCAAAAATGTTTTTATTAAAAAGATAGCCAGAACTTTTGGATGGTGAGGTTAAAAAGAAAAATTTTTCATTCGTATGTATGTGCATTATTACCAAAGTTCTGTGTTAAATAGGGTACGTTTTACACAAGAACAAGTTTGAAGTTCGTCCCCTACCGCTTGTCAACACGAGAAGAACTTAGTTTTCTTTGAATATAACATTTGCTCACGAATTGTAGATTGCCCTGTGCTACAGTCTTTTGAAAATCATGAATGAATATAACATTTGTCCGTGAATTGTAGAGTGCCCTGTGCTTTGCCTTCCCAAAATCATAAACCGTTTACAATGTAAAGGTTGTATGTTTGAATAATATGCAAGAAAAAGTTACATAAGTCAGATGGAGACAGTAAACAGTGTGTAGCATTAAAAACAAAAATTCAATTATAAACGTTTTGCCCATCAAGGACACTTAAGCTTCACGCCACTCGAGTTGCAAGAATGCAGGAAACTGTAAACACAGCAGCCTGTAGAACAGCACTAGCCAACATAATGAGATATGTGGTCAAGGTTACATTCGCCAAGATATCTCCCTTTATTTCCCCCTCCTTTTCCCCTAAATTTGTCCCGCTACCCTAGTTGATTGCCTCTCTTTTTGTGTATGTCGTTCACGGTCTGACCTGGATAAACTTCGTTTCCTTGCTGTCTACAGTAGGTGGCGGCAACGTCGGTGTGTTGCCATTTGTAAAGGACATTTTTTTCCTGTTTTTTTTCTTTGTCACGCCGAGTGTCTGTATTGTATTTCCGCCTTTGTTGCGTAACCGTCTAGACTTTATTTACAAGCACGCCGTCTCCCTTGCGTATGTATTAAGCAATTGGATTTCGTCTTTATAAGCGTATGGGCTCTTGAATCTCTTCAGGTACACAATTCGTGAAGTCGAATGAGCAGGGCCAGTTTGCATAACTGAATGGGATCAGTCAGCCGTGAGGCTGAATTACATTTCTGTTATGAGACTGTGCAAATAATTGAAGGCTCTGTTGCGCAATGGGAGGACCGTGTTATCTCTTCGTTATCTGGGAAACATTTGACCTCGTATTCACATGGAAGAGACATACGATGGAAATGGAAGTGCGGGGTAGAAGGAAGAAGGGGAAGACCCAGAAAAAGATGGCGTGATTGTGTTGGGGGAGATATGTTATGGAAAGGTACTAACGAGAACGAGGCACAGGACAGAAATCGATGGAGACGACTCATTCACAACGGCGACCCCATATAAAAATGGTTTGAAGCTGGGAAGATGATGATTCGTATCATAAGTCATTTTTGGGTTTTATATCCCTGTCTATTTGTAATCATTTTTGGGTATTGCATCCATATCCTTAATAATTTTCCGGTGTTATATCCATATCCTTAATCCTTTGACTGGTGCTACAGTCATGTCCTTAATATTTTTCTGGTGTTATATCCATATTCTCAATCATTGTCTGGTGTTATATCCATATCCATTTCAATTTTCTGTGTCATATCCATATCCTTAATAATTTTCTGGTGTTATTTCTATTTCCTTAATAATTTCCTGGTGTTATATTTATTTCCTTAATAATTTTCTGGTGTTATATACATTTACTTAATCCTTTGACTCGTGTTACAGCCAGCCATATTCTTAATAATTTCTGGTGTTATATCAGTACCCTTAATAATTTTCTGGTGTTACATCCATATCCTCAATCATTTTCTGGCGTTGCATTCTTATACCGAATACCCTCATCATGTCTGTCAATGCTGTATACTTTTTATGGTGCCGAATACCGGCGTATTCGGATACAAACTTACGCTCGGATATTGAACATCACATATTTTTCTGTCTTGTGTCTCAACACAGAGTATTTTAATCCTGCTCTCGTGTCTTCCATCCGAGAAAAACTCTATTTTTGTCCATTGCTACACTGAGAACTTACCAATCTGGCAACATTCAGCTCACCTGCAAACACAGGTGCCTTTGAAGGACACCTGGCCCGAGACAGGTGTTCTTCCTGTCTGGTTTTGTGTTTTGTGGTATCATAGCTTTGCACACGTGTTTTTGGAGTCAAGTTAGTTTCGTGTTTAGTCTTCACTGTGTTTTTTGTTTACGTATTCTTATTTTTTTTCGTTTTTATTTTCTCATTTAATATTCTTTCCGTTTTATAGCGGGTTGTTTTTTAAATCAAAGCTTTATTAACTTCAGTATCCGGTTACGTGGGATTATGGTTCGAATGGGCCTTGATTTGACAAGTGTTGATACATGACCTTGCTAACAGAAGGCTCTCTCTCTCTCTCTCTCTCTCTCTCTCTCTCTCTCTCTCTCTCTCTCTCTCTCTCTCTCCAACCACATTGACATGAATTGTTTTCTTTTCCTCCTTGCGCGCATACCGTTTGAAGATGGGTATCCAACATAAGGTATTTAATTCCCCGGTACTGCCGTC
>NC_087220.1:50875250-51005250 GCF_015104395.2 Macrobrachium nipponense
ACCATACAAACAAACAAAAGCATTCGTTCCTTCGTCAGCTTCGAATGAAACGAAAACAATAGAACATTCTGATGATGAAGAGAGAGTAGCAACATCCATATTTAAGATGTACTGAAAAGCTCCTGGCGGTTCTTGTCTTACGTAAGAGCAGAAGTAGGAAAAGGTTATGCGGAATCAATACAGGGTTTGCTTAAAATAGAAGTGGCCACGCCCCCTCTCTCAAGGTCCTTCTTCAGGGTTTTGTTTTAAAGTATTTTTGTTTGGGTTCTCTGATCGGAGCTCCGAAAGTCTCTGTGGGACGTCTTGCCTTAACCCTTTCTCCTTCTTGCTGCCAACCCTCCCCTCTCCCCTGGCTAATTTGGGGGTGGGGAGGGGGCCCGGGGGCAAGGGGTGATTGCCTCCTTGAGGCTCTCTTGCATGTGAAGTGGCCCAATATTTGTCTATTAGTGACAGTAATGAAATTTTATCTCGGGTTTAGATACTTTGAGATTTTTTTTTTTCAGAATTATCTGGGTTTTGGATACCTGAGATGGATACTTTCCAGAGAGAATGATCTGGACTCTGGATACCTGTTATGTGTGTGTGTGTGTGTGTTTTTTTATGCTTTTTGGATACCTGCGTTTTTAATGAAGTGGGCTTCAGATAGTTTTTTTGAATAATCTGGGGTTTGGGTACCTAAGAATTTTTTTTATATAGAGAATGATTTGGATTTGAGATACATGAGGTTTTTTATTTAATTTATATTAATCTGGGTTTTGGATACCTGAGTTTTTTTGTTGTTGCTTTGCTTGAACCTTGATTTATAAATTTTTTTTCATTATTTTAACACTTTATTATCAAGTTCCTTGGTCAACTGTAGCTATTGGCGCGAATGATGTAAAAACTATATTTTCAAATTATTATTGTAATATGTAAGATTAAAATGTAAATTATCAAAACCAGAATTCCTTCTAAGAAATTAAATTTTTTTTCTTTAGGATCTTCCTGAGTATTTCACCATTTTTTGTGAAGTGAAGAAAAAGTTAATTGTTGAAATTTAAGAAGATTTTTTTATCTAGGGTTTCCATTAAATTAGATGAATTATTTATACGAATTTGATTGATTGACAAGCATAGAAAAATGTAAGTATCTTAGTTACTGAGCTGATGAACAGCTCTCCTAGGGCTGGCCCGAAGGATTAGATATTTTTTTACGTGGGCTAGGAACCAATTGGTTACCTAGCAGCTGGACCTACAGCTTATTGTGGGATTCGAACCACATTATATCGAGAAATGAAATTCTAATCACTAGAAATAATTCCTCTGATTCCACGTTGCCAGAGCGGGGAGTCGAACTCACGACTACCGAATCGGTAGGCGAGCTTGTAACCCACTCGCCCAACGAGGAACTAATGAGAACTGCCGTATAGTTAGACTATATTTAAACGATTAAAGCAAGTGGAAAATGTAAATAAAATATTTGTTGCATATTCGATAAAATTATTGAAAATTTATTTTAAAAATGCAATAATAGGATTTTCAGATACGTAATAATTCCTATTTATTCCACTAAGTCAACTAATAATTTTTCAGACACTAATAAAATATTTTTTGTATATTCGAGAGAATTATGGATAATGCATTTTAAAAATTAATAGGATTTTCAGATACGTAATAATTCTTATTTATTCCACTAAATCAACCATTAATTTTTCAGATTTTAATTTAACTTTGTTTTACTTCGTCCAAAGGATGACAGAAGTGATTTTGAGAAAAAGGACAAAGTAGATAATATATAGGTCATGAAGTCCTAATTAGGTCATGAAGCCCTAATTACCACCGTCTTCAGACCGACCTAATGTCTGGAAACTAATTTCTTAATTGCTTAAAACCAGTCTCTAGATAATTAGGATATTTTATCATGCGAAGCATCTGTTAGTCTCTCTAAGCCTTCTGCTAATTGTTATTAAATCTAGGGTCCTTTTAAGAAAGTGTTTTTATACTTTTATTTATTTAGAATTAGTCTCTTCCAGGGTAGTGTACATATAGTAATATGTCAGTTCACAGATTTATGATTAAATCCTGATCTTTTGATAAAGGTTTTTTACATTTATTTATTCAGATTTTTTTTCAGGAGAGTATATAGCAATATGTCAGTTCAAAATTTATGATTCAGTCCTGATCTTTTGATAATTTTTTATTACATTTATTCAGAATTATTATTTATTTATTTATTTTACAGGGGAGTATACAGCAGTATTTTTGTTAAAGGTTTTTTTTACATTTATTTATTCAGATTTTTTTTTCAGGGGAGTATACAGCAATATGTCAATATATTTGTTTGAATCCCGTAAGAAGCTTGTCATAGATTTAAACTTTTATTGTTGTATGTGTAAGTCCGTAAATACCTTGCTACACATTGTCATGTGGGACAGTATGATACGTGAAAAAATACCGTATCATTTTCTCATACGGGACAGTATGATACGCGAATATATGCCGTACACAGAAATTTTTTTTGTCATTGAATTATAGGATAGTAGTATACGTGTAAAGATACCGTATTTCATTTTAGCGCATGATACACGTAAAGATACCGTATTTTATATATAGGGAGTTTTGTCGCTTTTGTCCCACGGGATAGTATTATACGCGTAAAGATACGTATCATTTTATATATAGGGAATCTTGTCGCCATTGACTTAATAGCGTATGATACGCGTAAAGATACCGTATCATTTTATATATAGGGAGTTTTGTCCCCATTGTCATACGGGATAGTATGATACGCGTGAAGATACCGCATCATTTTGCATATAGGGAGTTTTGTCGCCATTGACTTAATAGCGTATGATACGCGTAAAGATACCGTATCAGTTTATATATAGGAATTTTCTGTCGCTAATCATGTACCTTTTTTAGAACTGAATGTTATTGACGAAAGCTGTCAGGAACACAATGTCCCAGAAAAGTTAAATCATTTTTAGCAGCATTTTCTTTTATATAGTGACTAATAAGGATTCTTTTCTGTACTAACCCAATTTTTCCATTACAGCAGCTTCTTAAGTCCTATAGTAGGGTCTGTTCAACGTTTAACTTATTTTATTTATTTATTTATTTTGTGTAAGACGCTTTCCTGATTTTCAGAAATCAGTTTCGTCAGTAAATTGGCCGAAATTTAATTAAGATAATAAAGAGGTCAAATTAATTAAGTTGAAAATTTATAAATATTGATTACGCTTTATAGCTTTTAATCATAGCTTACGTTGACAAATTGGTTAAAATAATTAACGTAATTAGGTTATTAAATGTAATTCTGTTAATTACGTAGGTGTAATTTAATTAATCCCAACGTAACTCGCCCATTTGAATTTTATTTCTCTATTTAACAATTAATTCAGGATAATTCATCGTAACAGAAAAATCTGTTTAGTTCATTATTGAATTTTATTCTTAGTGAATTAATAAAAAAAAGGACATTCAAGAAGCCAATATAAGACGTCAAGATTAATTTAATTTTCGTTCATTAAACGCTTTATAACATTAATTATAGCGTTTATTTTTCGTCAAATGGTTTATTTCATTTTGCATGATGATGATGATGATTATGATTATGATTATTATTATTATTATTATTATTATTATTATTATTATTATTATTCTGTTAAAAAGAATGGCAGATTTGAGCGAGTTGATTTTATATATTGTTTTTTTTTTCCTATTTTTCTTCCAATTCGCCTCTCAGGCTACGCGATGTTTCTGAGTAACTGTAAGAAAAATAGAAAAAAACAATATATAACATCAACTCTCTTAATTCTGCCATTCTTTTTAACAGCATTTGCCTTTGCCTAAGAGGGTCTTCTACCAAAATTTATTATTTTAAAATTATTAATTATTAATTTTTAATTATTATTATTAATTCATTCATTATTATTATTATTATTTTTATTATTTTAATTTTGATTAATTTAATTAGCAGGAAGGTTGGATTGATGTCTTGGTGGGCTTCCAAATTTATATTATTATTTATTATTAATTATTATATTATTCTGATGTCAGATTTTTTATATACTTTTCAGCCTGTTAGATATTCATCCCTTCTTTGGTTGTCTTGATAATTTGTTAATGATTCTTATGATTATAATACTGCATATCAGCCTTATGGTCAGTATGGTTTATCTGCATACTTCCAGATTTACATATATATAATATATATATATATATATTATATATATATATTTATTTATATAATATATATATTATATATATATATATATATATATATATATATATATATATAATATTATAGATATACCTATATATATATTTATATGTATAAATTATATATATATATATATTATATATATATATATAATATATATTTATATATATATAATATATATATATATATATATCTATATATATATATATATATATATATATATATATATATATATATATATATATATATTATATATCATATATATATATATATATATTATTATATCTTATTTATTATATTATATATTTATATTATATATATATAATATATACTATATATATATATAGTATAAATGTGTATGTTATTTAAGTTTTAATAATCTTTATTATGCTTCAATTTGAGTTGCTTTATCACATATATTTATATATATATTTTTTTTGCTGGAATGACATACTAAACTCCTATATTATTTATTTTTCATTTCCCATTTTATTTTCAGCTCAGCAAGGAAGTAGTGGAGGCTGGCTTTAGAGATAAACTTTATGCACACATACTTATATGTATACAGGCAGTCCCCGTCGTAAGCCGAAAATTGCCGTAAGCCGGAAAATAGTAAAAAAATCCCAAGAAACCCTTACTTTTAATGCTATTGGTGTATTAAAAACTAAGTAGACTGCATTTTTATTACATTTTTCATCAAAACAACCTTCAAATATTGATTATTTTGCATATTTGGAGTCATATTTCTTCCGTCAGATCAGCGGCGTAACCCTGGAATATGTGTCGTGAACCTGGAAATAATTTCTGATGAATGTCGTAAGCCTAACCCATTATAAGACGGGGACTGCCTGTATATAGTATACATTTATACATATATAATTTTTTAAAAATTAAATTCTAGTTAATTGAGCCGTATGGAAATCGGATGACATCATTTCCCCTATAGCTGCTGTTGATATTTTTATAGAAATTTATTATTTGTAGTCCAAACACGTTCAGAAATTTCAAGTTTATAACCTTAAGATTTCAAAAGAGCCCATTAGACCTCTGAATAAAGAATTATTATTATTATTATTATTATTATTATTATTATTATTATTATTATTATTATTATTATTATTATTATTATTATTATAAGCGACAACTGTCGAATGTAAGGATGGGCATATTTTGGACAGTGTCTTTGCCCAGATTAGTAAGATCTTTAGCTGTAGGAGAGAGTGTACAGAGGAACTGTAGGCTGTCTTTTTGACATTTGACAGTCATAACTGTGGGACATGCTGTAAGAAACCCCTTGGAGTCTTTTATGCTCTCTGGGCAGAGTGGCAACATTACAGAGCCTGAATTTTCTTCAGCCAATCAGCGACGAGCTTTCCTGTTTGAAAAGGGGTCCCCGGAGTAAGCGTGAAGCTCGTCCTGGTAGGTTTTGTTGACACCATGACACTCAGTGAGCATAAGAAAATCTCGATGCTCTCTGAGCTGAGTGCCAGCATTACAGAGCCTGAATTTTCTTCAGCCAATCAGCGACGAGCTTCCTGTTTGAAAAGGGGTCCCTGGAGTAAGCGTGAAGCTCGTCCCGGTAGGTTTTGTTGACACCCACTCAGTGAGCATAAGAGTCCGCCTCGTAAGGGGAAAGCACAATTTTTTTTTTTTTTTTTTTGTTTTTTTTTTTTTTTTTTTTTTTTTTACGGCACCTGTCCCCTCTCCAGAACTGGGCCCTGGAACCCACGTCCCCACTGACCGCTTCTTCTCCAACAGCTGATGAAATGGGGCCAGAAAATTCTCGGGAAGCGCCTCTTCGGGTCGATCATGAAGGCCACCTTCTACGGCCACTTCGTCGCCGGGGAGGACCAGATCAAAATCCAGCCGGTCCTCGAGAGACTGCGCTCCTTCGGCGTCAAGTCAATCCTCGACTACTCCGTCGAGGAGGACATCAGCCAGGAGACGGCCGAGAAGAGGGAGATGGAGTGAGTACCTGAATATTCATTGTTTCCCTCTTGTGTTTTATTTATGCTTGTTTTTATTATGAAGGTTTAGTCCCCGCGCTTCGTTTGCCTTTGAGCCAGTGGGTAGATGAGCTAGCTTATGTTGTGTATTAGTTATACCAGGTTAAAAACGTTTTAGTCTTTTCCAACGTTTTGGGGACTCCTGAACGTTTAGATATATGTCTGCGCCTCAGGTGTGCGTCTCAGCCGTGTTTCTCTATGTATATTGTCACGACAACATTTGTCAATCTGTTGTTTTTAAAGGTTGTGATTTGGTTGTAGGTCAGTTTGTAAATGGCTTCATTTTTTTGTCGTGGATTCTTCTTGTGGTTTGGCCTTGATCTTTTCCTGCTTGTTTTCCTTGGTTTTGTGTCTAGTTGGCAAAGGAAAAAAGGAAAACAAAGAAATGTCCTCAACTGAAATGGGTGGCATTCTTATGGACGTAAACGTAAGGGGATGGTGAGTAATTTGAATATTTATGAATGAAAAATTAGTGGAGGTTGTAGTAGTATCATATTCCACCTATAAATAAACTCGTTGCATTGTGTGTCAAGGTTTGAGAGAGAGAGGGAGGTAATTATAGTTGGAAGAATATTGTTTATTTATTACGATAATAGATTTTTGAAAAATGCAAATCCTGCATGTGCGTAATTATAGCAAGGAATGCTCGTCTGTACGAACTCACATTTTGACCTGAGGTCACTGCAAGTTTTGGAAGGTCGTTAAAGGGTGTGACCTTTGCCTGTTACTAATGTCAGATGTATGGAACTTTATCTTTACTATAGCTCCCTTTGGAATTGGTAGCATTTATTTTTGTTCTTGTTTTTATTTTGCAATTTATTATTATATTCGTCTACCTCTGTTTTTTATTAACGTTTTTTGGTGTTTTGGTATCTTGGCTTCCGTTATCATTATATATATATATATATATATATAATATATATATATATATATATATATGGGGATAAAATCCACAATGATGTAATATCCTTCTGTAGTTTTATGAAATACATATTTCTTGTACAGAACTTTCATAAAAATACAGAAGGATTTGACATCATTGTGGATTGTACAGGTACAACACAGTACCTAGCCTCTGCTCATATATATATATATATATATATATATATATATATATATATATATATATATATATATATATATATATATTTATAAAGTTAATGCGTGCGTGCATTTGTGTATATTTATCTTCAAGCAAGAGCAACACACTGGCACAGATCTAAAGGCGATAGCCTGGTTGGTATGAGTGAGGAAAGACCTTGCCAATTATATACTGGTTCCTCGTTCCCTGCATCCAAATTCCTCTGCATTCTTCCCCAAATGAGTCTCTCTCTCTCTCTCCTCTCTCTCTCTCTCTCTCTCTCTCTCTCGTTCTTGGCACCTTCTTGCGCCCTCTCGCCGTGCAAACCGGCACGTGATTGTGATTGCCACAGAGCAAGAAGGAAATAAGTATTGATTGCGGCAGAGTAAGAGGGAAATAAATATATACGCCTTAGTTTTCCTTTGGGTAGGTGGACTCGTCAGCTGATTTCATGACATTGGAGCTTTGTTCATTTTCCTCTCTCTCTCTCTCTCTCTCTATTGTTTCAATGACAGAATGGGGCTTTGTGCATCCCCCCCCCCCCCCGCCTCTCTCTCTCTCTCTCTCTCTCGTAGCTACTGACCTAGTTGTTGGAGGTGGTGGTGTGTGTGTGTGGGCAGGTGTGAGGGGAAGGGGGAGGGCCCTCCTCATGGCATCTTATGCCAATCTATTCTCTTTTTTACCCAATGCCTTTGCCAAGGTAGACCAAGACAGCCAAGAATGACCCAGGTGGGAGTGTGAGTCTGAGGCAAAAAAGAGTCTGGGAATAAGTGAGTTTATATATATAAAAAAAGCGAGTTTTAAAAAGACGGAGTTTCCGGAAGACGAGTTTTTAAAAAGAGAACGAGTTTTTAAAAATCATAAAAATTTACTTTTATAAAACTAGAAAACTGTTTTCTTAAAAAAAAAATTTTTTATCCAGTTTCCTGAAAAAATTATTTTTTAAAAGAAAAACTAATACCTAAAAATAGTTTTTAAAAACGATTTCCCCTAAAAAAAAAAAAAAATCTTAATAAACGATTTTATTAAAAATAAAGATAAAAACCGGCCTGTTTTCCCTAAAATTTGTTTTAAAGAAACTAGTCAAGAAACGAGTCCCCAAAAAGGTAAAGGTAAAAAAAAAACAAAAAAAAAAAAAAAAAAAAAAAAAAACGCGTTAAATAAAAACGAGTAACCCCAAAAACACAAACTTTATTAAAGAAAGAGTTTTTCCTCCCCAAAAAAACTCTTTAAAAAAAGTTTTCGTGGAAAAAAGGTTCAAAAAAAAGTTTTCGTGAACAAAAGTTGAAAAAAAAGGTGTTTCATAAAAAAAAAGATCAAAAAAAGATTTCATCAAAAAGTGAAAAAGGGCATCGTGGAAACAAATTGAATAAAAGGTCTTGTGAAAAAAGGTTGAAAAAAGGTCTCGTGAGAAAAAAGGTTGAAAAAAGTTCTCGTGAGAAAAGTTTGAAAAAAGGTCTCGAATTTTTTTTTTAAAAGTAAAAAAAAAAAAAAAAAAAGAAACGAGTATTGATAAAGCAAGTGTCATACATTCAGATGGCACAACGGAACTTGCATACAGGCGTCGAATACATTGGGAGTTTTGCATCATATTGAAAGTGGATGAACGTGCTACCTGTTAGCACTAATTAGCAATCAGCTCGTGTCTTGGACATAAACAAAGTGCGCGACGAGGTCTGGACTAATTGCTTCTAGCAAGCTGTGAATTTCGATTAACGAGACTATATATATGAGTGTCGACCAGCCCTGTTATACAGAACCGGCGCAGATTGGCAGCGAGGAACTAATTATTGGAGGGACTAATTCCATTTGGCCTTTGAACCAATCGGGAATTCCTGATAGATTTGTCAACAAGGATGTATATATTGAACTTCGTGTTATGGTCAATTTTAACCAGCAACTAACACAAAAATAACATTGAAGAATTCATGTGTAACACAATAATGTTACAGAAATGAGCGTCTTCATTTGTGTGGTCGGTATGGTGTTGGCGTGCCACCTCTTGGCCGCGAGTTCGATTCACGGGCATTCCATTGAGGTGCGAGAGATGTGTATTTCTGTTGATGAAAGTTCACTCTCGACGTGGTTCGGAAGTCAAATAAAGTCGTTGGTCCCGTTGCTGAATAACCACTAGTTCCATGCAACGTAGAAAAGCATAAAAAAAAAAAAAACCATTTCTAAAATGTAAAGTAAGACGTTCAAGAAATGTAAACGTCGTATTATGGAACTGAATGTTATAGCCAAATTAACGTTTACAAACGAAGACCAATGCACACTGAGAGAGGAAAGGTATCTTGAATGAAAACACTGCAGTTTTAGAAGTCGCTACGTGAATACCTCTGCGTTCCTTTTGAATTAAATGCGCAGCACTTAATTCTGGGCTCTTGGCTCTCTACATAGCAAGTGAATTATTTTTTTTCCCCGTAATTTTTTAAGTTTTTTTTTTTTCTATTCAGTAGATGAAACCTATTCACACGGAACAAAAAGTTAAGTACATATTAGTTTAACCTGACCACTGAGCTGATGAACAGCTCTCCTAGGTTTGGCCCGAAGGATTATAGATATGTTTTTACGTGGCTAGGAACCAATTGGTTACCTAGCAACGGGACCTACAGCTTATTGTGGGATCAGAACCACATTATATCGAGAAATTAATTCCTAACCACCAGAATCGAACTCGGGACTACCGAGTCGGTAGGCAAGCACGAATTTGGGATGTTTTATAAATTGATTAGTAAGGACTCTTATGGGTCTAGGTATTTAGAACGGGATGAAGGCCATCCTGATACCCATATCTTGCCCAGGTAGGAAGAGTCGAGATGCAAACTGCTTCCTGAGGGAAGATTTGTTATAAGCCTCTGGGAAAAATAGAGGCAGGATGAATGAGTCGATTTAGATTCTGTCAAAGGGAAAACCCTGTACGCTTTCGGTGGGAGTGGAGCTGGCCATCAGCCGAGAGAGAGAGAGAGAGAGAGAGAGAGAGAGAGAGAGAGAGAGAGAGAGAGAGAGAGAGGGTATTTTCAGAGTCACGGTGGGCAGCCTGATTGGCACACTTACTGGCTCCTTGTTCCAATGTATACGTATAGAGGAGGCTCTGGGTCTCACAATAGATTTCTTCTGTATTCTTTTTCCTTTTTTTTTTAAACGCGTGCTGGTTATCGTCATCCTTTTGCTTTTGTTACGTTTGTTAGCGTAAAGCAGTGTGTCCTTAGCTTGGTTCGACTCCAGAGGGATTACTGGGGTCGAACCCAGGCCACTTGGTGGGGTCGAATATTCGAACCCAGGCCACTTGGTGGGGTCGATTACAAGGCAAAATGTCGAGAACTTGGCAGCTTTTGGAGAAATATGCAATAGTTGGGCGCGTTGCATCCCGAGTAATGTCTCTTATTTAGGTATTTTTGTTCATGATAGATGCACTCTTGAGTAACGTTTCTCGATTTAAAGATTTAAAAGAAAATCCTGCTGATACCTATATACTAAAATAAAAAAAAATCCATTTTGTCTCTCATTTTTCTGCGCTGTTCAAGGGGCACTTCTGATTTTTGAAGCTGTATAGATGTGTACGTCCTATTTCCACACACACTAAAATGCAGAATAAAGACGAAATCACATCACAGAGGTAATAAATAAACAAAGAAAAACAACCCACCAACTGACAGTTCAAAAAGGATGACGAAATCGCCAACGCCGCGAATAAGGAGCCAAGAATGGGGCAAGGAAGGGTATTAGGGCTAAGGGACAGACAGATGGTGCGAATTGGTGCAGCCAGCCAGGCAGCCAAGTAGGTCACCCGTTGATAGGTCAGGATGTAAACATATCCTTTCCCCCATCTTTCAGAAAGGAAACGCTGGCGATGAGAGATTGATCCCCCATCTTGGATGCTGCTGCCAATTTGGTCTTGGAATGTGGGCGTCATCGGGTCGATTATATTTGAATGTGTTTTATTAATACTCGTGTCTTGGTTGTGGGCGTGGAAGAAGTTTGAAACTGAGAGAGAGAGAGAGAGAACCGCATTTTGTAGTCAGAACGTGTATGGGCCCTTCAGATCTCGGAACCTCCTAAGTTTTAATCCCCAGGTCACAAAGAAGTTTATATTATATCATCAACTCTAATCATTTTAGTCACCAGAAGTTAACTGCCCTTTCGCCTTCGTTTGTAACTGGAATGAAGTTGAAGTTAATGCCTTCTTTTTAGTTATGGAGAAGTCCAGAAGTTAACTGCACTTTCACCTTCATTCGTAACTGGAATTTAGTTGAATTCGTAACTGGAATGAAGTTGAAGATGATGCCTTTTTTAGTTGGGGAGAAGTTCAGCTTCCTCGTCGGTTGAAGTTTTCTAAGCAGTAGACGTTGTTCATTAAAATGGCAAAGTGGAAACTAGGCATTTTGTGTTTTGCATCGGGAATAATGTCATTCAATTCTGTTAAAAAGAGTTGAATTTTCCATCAGATGTAGAGGGAATGGATGTAGCTGCTTGGTTGTTCGTCAGAATAGTCATGTTGTGTATGTTAGTTTTACTTGGTGTTTAAAGGGCTGAATAGTATCCGTAGACTATTATTATTATTATTATTATTATTATTATTATTATTATTATTATTATTATTATGATTATTATTATTATTATGATTATTATATTATTATTATCATTTTATTATTTTATTTATTTATTTTATTTTATTTTATTTATTTATTTTTTTTTTTTTTTTTTTTTTTTTTTTTTTTTTTTTTTTTTTTTTTTTTTTGCTCTATCACAGTCCTCCAATTCGACTGGGTGGTATTTATAGTGTGGGGTTCCGGGTTGCATCCTGCCTCCTTAGGAGTCCATCACTCTTCTTACTATGTGTGCCGTTTCTAGGATCACACACTTTCTGCATGAGTCCCTGGAGCTACTTCAGCCTCTCAGTTTTTTCTTAGATTCCTTTTCAGGGATCTTGGGATCGTGGCCTAGTGCTCCTATGATTATGAGTACGATTTCCACTGGCATATCCCATATCCTTCTTATTTCTATTTTCAGATCTTGATACTTATCCATTTTTTTCCCTCTCTTTTCTCTTCAACTCTGGTGTCCATGGTATTGCGACATCAATGAGTGATACTTTCTTCTTGACTTTGTCAATCAACGTCACGTCTGGTCTGTTTGCACGTATCACCCTATCCTCCGTTCTGATACCATAGTCCCAGAGGATCTTTTGCCTGATCGTTTTCTATTACTCTCCTCAGGTTGGTGCTCGTACCACTTATTACTGCAAGGTAGCTGATGTTTCTTGCACAGGCTCCAGTGGAGGGCTTTTTGCACTGAATCATGCCTCTTTTTGTACTGGTTTCTGTGCAAGTGGCCGGGCATTCACTTGCTATGTGGTTTATGGTTTCATTTTTCGTATTGCACTTCCTACATATGGGAGAGATGTTATTTCCGTCTATCGTACTTTGAACATATCTGGTTCTTAGGGCCTGATCTTGTGCCGCTGTTATCATTCCTTCAGTTTCCTTCTTTAGCACTCCCCTCTGTAGCCATTGCCAATTGTCATCGCTGGCTAGTTCTTTAGTCTGTCTCATGTATTGTCCGTGCATTGGTTTGTTGTGCCAGTCCTCTGTTCTTTCTGTCTTTCTCCTGTCTCTGTATATTTCTGGATCTTCGTCTACTTTTATTAGTCCCTTCTTCCCATGCACTCTTTAGCACTCGTCTTCACTGGTTTTTCAGATATTGCCCCAGTGCTCTGGTTTTCGATGTTAACGCAGTCCTCTATACTTAGTAGTCCCTCTCCCTCCTTCCTTTCGTGTTATGTATAGTCTGTCCGTATTTGCTCTTGGGTGTAGTGCTTTGTGTATTGTCATATGTTTCCTGGTTTTCTGATCTATGCTGCGGAGTTCTGCCTTCGTCCATTCCACTATTCCTGCACTGTATCTGATTACTGGCACTGCCCATGTGTTTATGGCTTTTTATCATATTTCCGGCGTTGAGTTTTGACTTGAGTATCGCCTTGAGTCTCTGCATATATTCTTTCCTGATCGTGTCCTTCATCTCTTGGTGTTTTATATCTCCTCCTTCCATTATTCCCAGGTATTTGTATCCTGTCTCATCTATGTGTTTGATGTTGCTAACCCATCTGGTAGCTATACCTTCAGTTTTCGTTACTTTGCCTTTTTTTGTATGTTGACTAAGGCGCATTTTTCTATTCCAAACTCTCCATCCTGATGTCCCCAGATACAATCCTTACAGTCTGGATTAGGGTATCTATTTCCTTGATGCTCTTACCATAACAGCTTGATGTCCATGAATGAACATCAGATGGGTTGATTCTGTTGCGCCTCTTTTCTTGAGTTGGTACCCGGCATCCATCTTCTGTAGTACTTTTGTCATGGGAATCATTGCTACTACGAAGAGTAGTGGGGACAGTGAGTCGCCCTGGAAGATCCCTCTCCTGATATTAACCTCTGCTAGTCTTATTCCAGAGCTTGTAAGTATTGTATTCCAGTTGCGCATTGAATTTTTGAGGAAGCTGATGGTATTTTCCTCTCTGCCCCATATATTTTCAGGCATTCTATTTAGCCATGTGTGTGGTATCATTATTATTATTATTATTATTATTATTATTATTATTATTATTATTATTATTATTATTATTCGGGACATGTCAGAAAATTACGAACTTGCCTCATAAGTCGTCAATGTTACCAGCAACATTCACAAAGTATGAATGATAAATATTTAGTTTAAAATAGAATAATAGTACAAACAGAAACAAATCATTCATAAAACTGGGAGCAGTTATTTGGTTTTGAGATATTTCGTAGAATTTATTTCATTTCACGAGTAATTATGACTTTCGAGATTTAATAAAAAGGCTTTTGCAACCTCAGAATAAAAGGTTTACAAAGAATGAACTGAGATTATTCGAACTCAGTAGAATATAGAGAACGAAAATAATAATAATAAAAAAAATTGAACATCGGAGTGTGAAAAGTATCTGTTTGAACACAGAATATATAGAAGGAATAATAGAAATAGTTTTTACCATAGAATATTTAGGAAGAACAATGGAAATAATGTTACCATAGAGAATATTCAGAACGAATTATAGAAGCAATTTCACCTTCGTTGTGTAGAACGATTAGTAGAAATAATGTTACCATAGAATATTTAGAACGAATTTAACAGAATTTCACCTTCGATTGTGTAGAACGATTAGTAGAAATAAGGTTACCATAGAATATTTAGAACGAATTAAACAGAATTTCACCAAAGACTATTTAGGACGAATAATGGAAATAATGTTACCATAGAATTTTCAGAGCGAATTATAGAAGCAATTTCACCATCGACTATTTAAGACTAATTTATAGACATATTAACGTCGCAGTATAAAAAAGATTCCATTTGAACACAGAAATATGCAGATCGAACGGTAACGACAGTTGTACGCCATAATACGGAAAACCAGACGCAATAAAACTGCCAACCGACCCTCAAAGGCATCGACTTTATGACCAGCCTAAGTTTCCCGTTCGTGAACGTAGGGGTTGCGGGGTGGGATGTGTCTGTTCCCAAAAGACAGGTTTGGTGGCCTTCACCAGGACCTATGTGGCAATCGGGCGTCTGGGTGATTTCCTTGTAGCGTGAAGAAGAAGGGTAAGGCGAAGACCTCGAGAGGTTGAAACGATTGTCTTTTGTTTATTTGAGAAGAAGACGCTCAACAAGAACAAGTTATTTGAGAGGTTGAAACGCTTGGCATTTGTTTGAGACGACTACGAAGAAAGAGAAGAAGAAGAATCGGAGAGGTTGAAACGATTGGCATTTGTTTATTTGAGGACTATGAAAGAAGGGACTCGTTGACGAGTTAGTTGGCGTAATGTGACAGCGTTATTATATGTAACGATGATGTAATAGCGCTTACAGTGACGAAAACAGCAGCTATAACATTCATTACACTAGGCGGGAAATGATTTACCCGCCAAAAACACTGGAAGGGATCGAAGGAAATTAAGATGTTTAAGATTCCGAGCGATTAAGCTGCAGACCTAGAGGTGCAATCATGCAGCTTTATGACACAAACGGGGCCTTCTCCCCATCCTTCCTAACCCCTCCCGCGCGCCTGCGCGCAGAATAGAGCCTTGGACGTAGACCAGAAATCCCCGTTGTCTTCCTGGTTTGCCAGAGAGAGAGAGAGAGAGAGGTGGAGGAAAGAGAGAGAGAGAGAGAGAGGTGGAGGAAGTTATTAAGTATCTTTTTTAATGTTTATGACGGAAAGAAGACGGTGGTACTTTTTGTCATTGTGTGGTGGTGGTTTTGCGCTTGGCTGCGTTCTGCGTGACGGAGTACGCCATTTGAAGATTGTACTCTAGAACGGCTAAAGTGGCGGAGAGTAGCTTTGAAGCCAGGTAGTTCTTCTAAGTGTAGCTTAATAGAGCAGCTTTGAAAAGTGTTTTTATTTACGAGCTGTTTGACGGAATAGCTCTGAAAGCTGCTTTTTATTTTTAAGTAGCTTGACAGAATAGCTCTCGTTTTTTCTAAGAGTAGCTTGACAAAATAGATTTTCAGTATAGAGATGAGCTTTTGATTTTTTTTTTTTAGTAACGACAGAATATCTCTCGTTTTTTCTTAAGAGTAGCTTGACAGCATAGCTTTTCATTTTAGAGAGGAGCTTTTGATTATTATTCACTTTATTTAATTTTTTTTGTGATTGAGGTATTTTAAAAGGGTGGTTTTTTTTTTCTAGAGTAGCTTTCAAGTATAGCTATTGTTTTATAGTATATATATATATGTATTATTATATATATATATATATATATATATATATATTTATATATACTATATAATATGTATATATAAAATAATATATAATATATAGATAATACTATATATATATATATGTATATATATAGTATGTATGTATGTTATGTATGTATGTATGTATGTATGTAATGTATAGAATTGCAAAAGGTCTCTAAAGCAATACTATTTCTAAAGTAAAACCTCCATTCAAAACGTATATCAAATTTATTTTATATATATATTATAGTATAATATATTATATATATATATATATATATAATAATATATATATATATATATAATAATGTATTTTAAATGAAGTTTTGCCTTAGAATAGTTATTGCTTTAGAGAACCTTTTTGCAATTTATACATACACACACACAGTATATATATATATATATATATATATATATATACTAATATATATAATATATATATATAGTATATATATATATATATCATATTATATTATATATATTTCTCTTTTTTTGTTAATGAATGAGGCACTTTGAAGGAATATCTGTTTCTAGAGGTACTTTAAAGGAAGTTGTTTCTTTTTCTAGAATAGCTTGTTAGAAAAGCTTTTGTTTGAGGAACCTTTGGAATTTTTTTTTTTTTGTTTTTTTTTTTTTTATGAATGGGGTACTTGATGGGATTTTTTTCTAGAGTATCTTGACATAATAGCTGTTGCATCAGCGGAGGTTTTGCAGCAAATGTATTCGTGGACGCTGCATCGACGTCAACAATAATAGGAAATGCATCATAAATTTGGCAGACCTCCCTGTTTGTCAGTCTAAATACCCCAAGACCGTAAATTTAGCCTCAAAGGAAAGGCCGAACCTTCATCCACATCTGGTAAACCTTGAGAGTCGAGTGGAAAGTCCAGATAGGGAAATACATAACATTTCGATTATGGGGAAAATTCCTCTGTCTCTCTCTGGCTCCTGATTGGGTGACGGATGTAGTCATGATACGGTTCTCGAACCTGATTGGCTAGTGGGAATTGATACGTTGGGGGGTTCTCGATGCTGATTGGTCCAGTTCGAAGGACGTGAGTCGGCACTGTTGTGCTTACAAGGACAAGGACCCCACTTTCTCTCGCTCTCTCTCTCTCTCTCTGGCTCTCTCTCTCGTCTCTAAAAAACTCGTTTTTTCAAAATCGTGTGAATTTTTAGTATTGTACGTAATATATATATACTATATATATATATATATATATATATATATTACTATAATATATATATATATATATATAATGTGGGTGTGTGTTTGTGTGTGTGTAGTTATATTACATTATATTAATGTACTTAATATATCAACGAAACATAAATAAAATAGATATTCAACAAAATCACAGCAATTGAACTAAATCCTCCCCGGTAATCATACCTCTAATATCAAACCACAATCACTTAAGGAACCCTCTTTAAAAAAGAAAGATAAAAAGAATAAAGAAAGAGCACTCAGGGGACCCATGCAGAGAAGAATAGACACGAGTCACGCCACACTTAAAAGGAAATTCCTTCCCTCCTTCCTTCCGTGTACTACGTATATGGTAGACCTCAAGGTGGGGTTCTGAATGACATGGAAAAGTATGACTTTCGAAACGATGGCCTATCGTTATGGATGGATGGGATTGATGCTACACATTCTCTTCATTGATATGCTATGAGGACTCTATACCTTTAGTTCTATGCAGTGGGCATTCTTCATCCGTGGGTAAAAGTGTGGCTTCGAGGGCGCCCTCAGCTTTTTTGGGAGGATGTTTTTAATTCAGTGTCATCTGTTATTTTAGGTTACGATAAGTTACTCGCATGATTAGGTGACGTCAGGGTTATTGGATTGCTGTGTTGGATGAATCATGCCAGTAAGGTTGTGGAGAATATTAATAGAAGTATGTATGAAAGGGTTGCTTTCAGGAGTAGGAGAGAGAGAGAAGACGAGAGAGAGAGAGAGAGAGAGAGAGAGAGAGAGAGAGAGAGAGAGAGAGAGAGAGAGTGAACAAGTGCTCAAAATATAAAGCGTTTTGCAGAACTCAGACATAGATAACTCACGTCTTGGCTCTCTCTCTCTCTCTCTCTCCATCTCTCTCTCTCTCTCTTTTCTCTCTCTCTCTCTCTCTCTCTCTCTCTCTATCTGATCTTACCTAGCAATTTTTGAATATACATCTTGGAATATTTCTCATTTTTAATTTTTTTTTTTTTATTTTCAGTTATCTCACAGTTCACATAAAATATATAGCTTTTAACGAATACTATATGTTTTATAGATTTTCTATTTTAAAAGGAAATAATTATCTAGTAAATAGCTGAAATTTATATATATATATATATATATATATATATATATTATATATATTATATATAATATATAGCTTAAAAAAAATCACAGTAGATGCACGGTTGACTTCATTAAATAAGCGAACACTACAGGAAAATGATAGGCAGAAAATCCAAGCGCTTTCTTTCTTTACTAAGAACATTGTCATTCGTTCTTTGACAATGCCTAGTAAGAACGACGAAAGCTCTTGATTTCTGCCTATCATTTTCCTGTGGTTAGTCGCCTCATATATATATATATATATATATATATATATATATAATATATATATATATATAATATATATATAGCCTTGTTAAAGGGTAAGAGCGTACATTAGGAAAAATATTATTAATTCCGAGGTAGAGTGAATGGGTATTAAAAAGGAAATTTTGTAGCTTAAATGCGTATTATATATATATATATAATATATATATATATATATATTATATATATATATATATATGTTGTGTGTGTGTGTGTGTACACGTACTATAGGTATATAAAAAAAGTATACGGTTAATTAACCTATCCGACATCACTTTCGGTCGGTCGGCCATCAGAAATGTCGATTGACCTAACAAATTTTATATTCAAGGGCAAACAGAATGCGACCGTGATAATAATAATGAGAATAATTATGCATAATTCATCGCATCCACCTTAAGCAGTAAGATAGACGCCATTTTTAAACCGCGTAAGATTGCCTCGTGCTGTTTATTTGTATGCGAGTGTTAGAGTTTGGCAAATTGTTTTGGCATTGGCTTTCAATATTAGGATTTGGTAGTGTGTTGGGCAGCGGACGTAGCATCCCGTTGCATTAAATAAGAGGATGTGATGTGAAGTGATTGTTTGTTTTGTGGATGAAGTGAATGGAGTGTATGTATGTGTATATATATATATAATGTATATTATGTATATGTATGTATGTATATCACTACATACATACATACATACATACTTACCTACACTATATATATATAAGTACATATATATATATTACTATATAGTATATATATATATATATAATATATATATACACCATATACTATATATATGTATATACTTGTGTGTTTGTGTAAATGTCAACATAATCCATAATTATGTAACTTTCCTTCCCTCTGAGTAATTAGCTTTTCCTCTTTTTATATAACTTGTTTGGAAGGAAATCTTACAATTTGTTTGTCAAATATGTGATGTTTACAAGTCTGAGCTACTGAAAAATTAAAATAAAAGTGTCAGTTTTGCACTTTATAGGTTACATAAAACATAAAAAAAGTGGCCTCATTTGGAACCTATTATGACCTCTGCAAAGTATTTTATCATGTCTGTTCATTTTTTATAGTCCTTTCCAAGTGGCGTTCAATCCTTGGGTCCGTCAGAGTGCTCTCAGGTATACGCTACATTTAGCAGGTTTTTTGCTCGTTAAACCCCTAAGTAAAGGAATGAAAATCATCCGCCTTTGATTAATGAAACATCTGAAGTAAAAGAGGTTTTTATTATAGCGCGCGTCTTGGTATTTTCAACGGACGCTAACTTTTTAAACCGCCAATTTTCAACTGTCGGATTTTAGTTGCCAGCGTTGGCTCTCTCTCACTCACACACACACACACACCAGACGAATATATAGCTAGGGCGTGTCACGTGGACGCCGGCACGGCTCGAGACGACTTCATAATGCGACCATGCCACCATGCCACGCGACTCTGTTACGCCGTCGACGTAACGGAGGGCGAAGGCGGGTGGGTGGAACCCTCCCCTCCCCCAACCCTCTTGTGACTGTTACCGATGTGGTACTAATCATCGTTGCCAATTTAGTGCAGCTTCACACATACGCCGATGCATTTACTACAAACAGTTTCCATGAATTCTAGTTGCCGTGGAAATGCAATAATGATAAAATTGCTCTAACATGTATATATACTACAAATAGATACGCTAATTTCTCTTATTTCCACGATTTTGTATAAGTCTTATACCCAGTTTGGAGGGTAAACACACACCAATTGGCAACACTGGTGCTAATGTTGAAATGGTAAGGACTAAAATCCTCATGTCCAGTCTCTTCTTTTATGTTATACTTTGGTCTTTGGAAGAATAGGAAAATGTAGCCGTATCCTTTATTTTTATGTTTTATTTCGGATTTTAATAAGAGTTCCCGAGTCACGCGCATTAGTAGTTTGTGCTGTGAACGTATAAGCGAGTATGTGGCGCACCTGTCATGATGTATTACGTCATATATATATTTATATATATATATATATATATATACATAATATATATATATATATATATATATATATATATATATTATAGTTAAATAAGTGTCCATAAAGTCCCAGTACCATTACGAGTATTTATTGTTCATAATGGTACTGGGACTTTATGGACACCCTTTATAATATATGCATATATATGTACACGTTTATACATACATAATGTATATTTGTAAGCGAGTATTGCAAAGAAATATATTTTTAAACATTTCAAAATTGTATACGACATTCTTTTCCTTCCCAATGTTAATCATATCATGTTGGGGGAGTGGTTGATGATGAGAGGTTAGGTAGTGGCTTGGGTCGGGTGGATGTTGTAGGGGGTTGGGGGGAAGGGGTTGTAATGGGAAAAGACCACCGCCCAAGGTTACGAGGTATGACGTGATTTCCGGTGACGACTAAATTGACAGCCAATGTTTCCTGTCTTGGAGAGATGAACTCTCCTCCTCTCTCTCTCTCTTTCCGCTCTATCTCCTCTTCTCTGCTTCCCTATCCTCGCAGAAATAAGTGGGTTGAAAGCTTTGCATGCGTTCGCCCCAGTCGAGCTATTTCGCAATGGCGCCGTGTGATCAATACGACAGCAATTGGTCCATCTTTTCGCTCACGGCTGAGAAATAAGCAGAGGAAAGCGGTTTTGCGGGGAGAGAGAGAGAGAGAGAGAGAGAGAGAGAGAGAGAGAGAGAGAGAGAGAGAGAGCGGGGGAAGGGGAGGTTGGTATTGTCACAATCAGACAGATCGGTCTTACAATATAACGAAAGATGTTAATATTATTTAGTCTGTCTGTCTGTCTCTCTCTCTCTCTCTCTCTCTCTCTCTCTCTCTCTCTCTCTCACACACATATAAATATATATTGTATATATATATATATATATATATATATATATATATATATATATATATATATATATATATACACTGAATCCTTGAGTTTTGAACAGTGGGTGACTTACAATACTATGTAACGTATTCTAAGGACAGGCACTCCTAGCTTGAGGGTTGTGAACCCTTTGGTAAGGAAATGCTACAAAAGAGCCAGTGATCCTCCCTCGCTGAAGGTTTAAGGGCAATCACCTAAGTCAAGTGATGACTGGCCTTTGAAGTAATAGTGATTCTGTATCCAGATATGGTAGACTCCAAAGGTAGAGAGGTTACATATGAAAGGGTTGTGGACCCCTTAGTGTATGAAATGCTCCACTGAATGGCAGATTAGTTTGTGTTGAGGCCAACTGTATCCAAATTTTCACTAATGTGGAATGCCGAATAAGGAATGTTAAATATTGTGATGCCAGTTTTAGCAGCTATCAATCAATGTGTCATCGGTCATTACAGTATTGTAGCAACTTTCTATAGTGTGAAAGCCACCAGTTGCTGAGAGTATGAAGTGAGCAACATCATATGTTGCTCTAATTTTACAAGAGAACTAAATATGTAAGTAATAATATATACACATACACATCCATGTGTGGATGAAATTCTAAGGTACATCTGTTTAATCATCTTCAGTTCCTGTTTGGTATTTTCTGGCAAAATATAGAGATTAAAACCTTCGTTTATACATTTGTGCCTGTACAAAGAACCTTATAGACTCACATATCTTGCATCTTGGTTTTTTTTTTTAAGAGCTAATTCTGTGCACCTTATAAGAGGGATCGTGCCGTCAGTGTACCTCATGCAGTGCACTGTATGCGTTACTTAAGGTTCTTTGCAACTTCCCTTCGGTCCCTAGTTGCAACTCCTTTCATTCCTTTTTTTCTGTACCTCCTGTGATATTCTCTCAATTCTGTCTTACATTCTACTCTCTCGTAACAATTGATTCACAGTGCAACTTCTTTGAGGTTTTCCTCCTGTTACACCTTTCAAACTTTTATACTCTCAATTTCCTTTTTTAGCGCTGAATGACCTTATAGGTCCCAGTGCTTTGCCTCTGGCCAAAGTAAAGTAAGTATATCTTAGTTTTACCAGACCACTGAGCGATGAACAGCTCTCCTAGGGCTGGCCCGAAGGATTAGGTATTATTGACGTGGCTAGGAACCAGTTGGTTACCTAGCAGCGGGACCTATAGCTTATTGTGGGATCCGAACCACATTATATCGAGAAATGAATTTCTAATGACCAGAAATAAATTAATCTGATTCTACTACAGAATCCGTAGGCGAGCTCGTAACCCCCTCGTCCAACGAGGAAGTTAATCTGGCCAAAATGCTATATTCTATTGTGCAAATATTGCCTTTCTTTCGAAGCTGATTTTCGACTTGTTTGTGAGCTTGAAGACACGGCGGGGCGTATTACAAGAACTGACGTAGGTGGGGGAGGAGGAGGAGGAAATCTCTCTAGAAAAGAAAGAAAAACACAGGAAACGAAGCAGATAAATGAGCAAGCATTAGATAACGTTCTTCAAAACTGTAGCTGATAAAAGCTACAGAGGTTGAGCAAGAGTTTGTGGAAAAGAACGAAACGTTATATTTTGAGACTTGTAAGATTCTTACTTTAATTGGCTACAGTATATTAATTTCTCATTTCAGTGTGCTTAAAGATTTTTTAATTAATCTTCAAACCCAAATGTTGCAATTTTCTCTGTAATTGGAGAAATAAATAGAAGACTGTCTAGAACAGAGAACAATGCATCTATGGACTTTTAATATTTGATAAGATATTTAATTAATTGGGTACAATTTATTGATTTCTCATTGCAGTGTGCTCGAAGAATTATTATTTTTGTTTTACCAAATCTTCAAGACCAAACTTGTACAATTTACTTTCTTTTGAGGATACAGTTTACTTTCTATTTGAGGATACAATTTACTTTTCATTTGAGGATACAATTTACTTTCCATTTGAGGATACAATTTACTTTCTATTTGAGGAAATAGATATCGAACTCAAACATGTGTCTCACCCGTGTCTCACCCACGTTCTGTTAACATTGGAGAATGTTCTACAAACCCGCGCGGCCTTGTTGCAACTGCTGTATTTTGGGTTGTTTGCATTTTTCCGAAGGTTGTCCTGTGGCAGAATATAAACACTGGCACTGGGGTCTTCCCACGTGAGCGCCAGGGATGAGTTCTCAATGAGTTTCTTCTTCTCGACTCGATTTCCTTGGAGCGCTAGACCGCACCTACTTGATTGTCTTGATCCCCTTTCCTGTCTGGTTTTAGTGACATTGTGGTGGCTACTTTCGTGGTTCTGAATTGCGGTATTTTCTGCTGAGAACGACGACACTTCGTCGTAGATTTGCTGCTTTTGCTAAGTAGTATTTTTGTAATGTTCCTAGCTGTGTATACTGCTGCTTTCCTGCAGGTGTATACGGTATACAGCTGCTACTTCGGACGCCCATAGCTGCTTTTCAAGCAAGGTGTGGGCACCTTTTTGGCTACACATACGGCTTTTCGCCAAACGTATTTCTACCTCGTCAGTGACCCTGGAAGTTTTGTCACTTATTCATCAGCGGCTGTCAATGTCTGGGGCTCTGGCCACTCTTCGCCAAATCAGTGCCACCACTCTCTCTCTCGCCAGTGTCGAGACAGTGCCTCGTCTCGAAACACGGCCACCAGGTGACTTGAAACCTTGGAACCCATCGAAGAATTCTTGATGCGATGAGACGTGACCACAATGGGCAAAATGCGATTGAGGTCAGGGACTTCTCAGACAATCCCGTGTAAGAGGTTTTATGATCTTACTACGTAGGCGCTGAGGTGGTTCGGGGTGGAATTAAGCCAATAAAGTGTGATAATGTGAATGTTTTAGGTGTAAGTGTGTTATAAGTAGTTTTTTTCTTCTTCTTCAGATGAGGAACGCCTGTTCTTGTTGAAAACAGGTACCAATGGAATGGACAAAGCTAGATATAAATTGACAAACATTGAAGAGAGAATCAAAAAGACTATCAGTCATACTTGTCCGATTCTTTAGGTGAACAAAATTTGGAGACTGAAGAATTCTTATTCCTAAAAATGAAAACGTACCAAAAGCGAAGGTCGAGAACATTCTTCTCTCTCTCTTCTCTCCTTCACCTTCCTCTATTCTCTCTCTCTCGCTTCCTCTCTCCTTCGTCTCTCCCTTCTCCCTCGTCCGTTCTTCTCCTCCTTCTTGTTTATATCCCTACCTCTGATGAGCGCATGAATGAAATCTCTCCCTCTCTTTTGTTTGTTGATAATGTGATTATGATTGCCAGATACATCCATTACAGTTATTTGAAAATATAACTCGTATGTATTTGAAAAATGCTACAGACAGATATCTATCCTTTGCAAATTATTATTATTATTATTATTATTATTATTATTATTATTATTATTATTATATTATTCAGAAGATCAACACTGTTCATATGGAACAAGCCCACCACAAGGGCCACTGACTTGAAATTCAAGCTTCCAAAGAATATTATGGCATTCGTTAGGTAGAAGAGAGGAGATCTCACTTATTAAAGAAAAAAAAATAGATAAAAATGTATTCAAATGCAGGGTGCATAGCATTAGGGTAGTAACGCTTTAGTTCCACAATAAGAATAACTAGACGCAATCGTATCCCAGCGCCAAGAGAGCACGTATATGCAGATGACAGAACGGCTTGCACGCATGCGCGTTAACACTCTGTCTGCATGCGTGGTCATGTGGTCGAGATGAAAGTTGCCATTTTAACCCTGAGGGCGTCTTAATAAGCTCATTTGCCCTTGTGGGTATGACCATCCGTTGTCTAGACAGCTCAGTCGCTTTACGCCGTCCTTTCGTCATCATAGACGACAACGCTGTGTCCCCTTGATGCGAGTTGCCACTTATATATTTATTTTTCTATTACAATTTACGGCCCGATTCACTTCGTTATATCGTGTTTCTGTATGACATTCAAAACCACGAAATCTGTAGAAGCGATCTTGCTTTACTCTGTGAAATTGAATTAAATAAAACTTGTATAAATCCTATTTTAAACCGTATAAATATGACATTCGCAAGCGCGGGTCAAAATCGCTTGTAATTACTGACAGGCAACTCGACGTTCACACATGGAATAACTGGGTATTTTGTGCACCGTATATATTCAGTGGCATTACATTTGTTCAATCTATCCTTTATATATATATATATATATATATATATATATATATATATATATGTATATATATATACATATACCAGTCAGAGAGAGAGAGAGAGAGAGAGCACCACGGCTTTGAAACTTCTTTCACACTGCCTAATGCTCTCTCAGCAGTAATGGATGATATGCAATCAGCAGCCAGAGCCGACAGGTGCTGAGGTTGACACGAGAGAGAGAGAGAGAGAGAGAGAGAGAGAGAGAGAGAGAGAGAGAGAGAGAAGCATTAGCAGTGTCAGGGAAAACCATTGGGATCGCT
Source organism: Macrobrachium nipponense (assembly GCF_015104395.2). Classification (NCBI taxonomy): domain Eukaryota; kingdom Metazoa; phylum Arthropoda; class Malacostraca; order Decapoda; family Palaemonidae; genus Macrobrachium; species Macrobrachium nipponense. The sequence continues at coordinate 50,901,253 of NC_087220.1, forward strand.
CCGGTGCCATGGCAACGCTCTGTTGCTCTGCCCGCCATGTTTGAACTAGCGCTTTAGTCTAGGGTTCTTCCGAGGAATGTCTCCTCTTTTGAGAATATTCTGGGCTGCTGCTGCCGCAAGGGGTCGTGGTAACAACAGAAATGATTTTAAATGAACTCTTGTCACAGAAAAATTCAGTATACGAGATTATTTTAATGGACTCTCGCTGTCAAAATAATGAGTTGAATTGTATGTATTTTTGGTTGCCTGTTTTTCTGAGATTTTAATGAATGCTTCATTGATAATTTTAATAGCAATTTATCTGAAAGAAATATTTCTTTAAGACTGATTAGCAATTTAACGTCAAGAAAGGTTACGTGGCCTCCTGATGCTTTGGTGGAACTTACCAAGTCATCCTGTGAGTAAGACGAGCCATCAAGCAACTCGGTCAATTAGTCAATCAATGCCTTTGGTAGGCAGGACAAATCGATCGTCTAGAGACTTTTAGAAGCCTCTAGATCATTTCTATAATGGGTTGGTTGGTCAATGAGTCTAGCGTTGCAACATCATATTGAACTCTGAAAATGAAATATTTCCTTCCGATTGTGATATATAGGAAATACTTGTCACCGTCTATGAAATCTGTGGAAAGATACCAATTACGACATGCAAAACGGTCGGAAACCGTATAGATTGATTCATTCGAAAACCGTTTACATAAAAAATAACGGAGGTTGGGAAGATCCAATATGGCGAAATCGGAAAAAGAACTCGATTGTACGTGAAGGCAAAGCGTTGAGTCATGGCTCCCTCCTCCGTCTCGCTTTCCCCTCGTGTGTTATAGCCGGCCGGTTTCCCCTCGTGAATCCGTTCCCTTCAACCCCAGGCAGATGTAACTGGTGCAAACCGGTTTAATTTATCACCCCCCCTCCCCCCCCCCCATACACGCAAGTTTTCCATCCGGCTCCAACATCCGTCTAGCAGTGCTTTATCTGACTCATGCAGTGCTCGTAATATTAGTCTACTATTAGGTTCTGTTCTCTTTTATTATAGAAAATTAGACGCCTTTTCTAGCTCTTTCTAGAAAGAGTAAAGTTTAATTCCATACTTAAACCACATTTAAGTGTGTATGTGTACGCCCGTTGTCCCCTTATGGGTATTTGTTTTTATATATAAATATATAATAACATGTCTGAAATGTGGCTTTTTGTAAGGAAAGTATTTCCTGTCTGAGTCGGTTCCAGCCATTATTTTTTTTTAAGTGTTATATATATTTGCTTTTGTATTCATATTAATTAATATTTTTTGTAACATTTTTAGCCCATTTTGCCAAGTAGCTAATTCCTTTAAAGAGTCAATGACCATCTGTTGTTTATGAATGTTTTATATGCACTCGGAATAAAATCCCCCTCTGGCAACTTTACCACGAAGTTGCAGGTGTTTTCCAATTCAGTGAGTTGACGCTGCAGTTGCTTCCCCGTTCTTCTGCCTTTCTCTGCATTGCAAGGGCTGAAATGCCGTGCAATGCAGGAGACATTGCAATACTGAAGCACGCAAAGGCTGTGCTGATGTAGCAGTGGGGAGAAGGGGAGAAATCCCCACTGCGAAGCTTAGTACTAACGAGTGTGAATCGATAATGGCGGGGAATATTATTAGTATATCGAGTATGTGGTGGTGTATGGAGTCTTAAGTCATTTGTTGTATGATTGTGACGTCACGTTGTTTATTTGCTGTTACAGAATGCTGTGACGTCGCGTTGGTTATTCATTGCTACAGAACGCTGGCCATACGCGAAGCTTTTAATTCTGTAGGAAATGGTCACTTTCGGCTCGCCAGTGCTGGATGCAAACATTCTCTCTCTCTCTCTCTCTCTCTCTCTCTCTCTCTCCTCTCTCTCTCTCTCTCTCTCTCTCTTGCATGGAAATTTCAGGAATATTGATCACCCCAGAATAATTAGAACTGAATAACATAAAGGAAGAAATATATCACGTAAAGTAACCACCTCAAGATATAATTAAATTCATTATTACAGTATGTATATTAATATTCGTTACATGAAAAAAAGAGCCTTCACCTTCATTATTTCAGACCTATAAATAAACTGGTTGCGCACGATACAGCGTATCGTTATCATACCTATTGGAGAGATGTCTCATTAGCGTAATTGTACCCAGAAATAACGAGTCTAAATGTGTGTCCTGGTCACGCAATGCCCAGACTCACTTTGCTGTTGGCAGCTTATGAAGAGAGAGAGAGAGAGAGGGTTCTAGATTGGCTGGAAGCACTTATATAGCATAGGTTTTTGTAAAGAAGTTCATCTTAATATTGAGCAAACTCCGAGCGAATGACATAGTACCTATAATAACTTAATTTTATGAAATAAAATCACGATTTTCCTCCTCCCTTGACTAGAAATATTAAAATCAATAGTCCTATAATCATTTTTCGCTGTCATCAGTAGCGTGCAAAGGCATTGCGTCATCGCTTGTGGCGTTACGTAATGTATTGAATAACGACGCTACCGACAGGATACTAGGCAAACACAAGATCCCGCGTTTTCGCGCATCTCACGAGAATGGACGAGACGAGACTGCGAGATATATCGCTGATATGATATGGAATTGTGGGTGGGAGGGAGCTAGCTTGTGTTGAGGTTATTCAGTAAGAGAGAGAGAGAGAGAGAGAGAGAGAGAGAGAGAGAGAGAGAGAGTTGGTGACGACCGACCTACTAGTGAGCATCAAGACCTGCTGTAATGTATTGATTCTCTCTCTTCTCTCTCTCTCTCTCTCTCTCTCTCTCTCTCTCTCTCGTTGTATACTCAGTAATACTTTTTTATCGTTTATATTCCTGTCCACTGTTTATTCTCCTCTTTATGATTGTCTTCGACTTATTTCCCTTCCGTCCTTCGTTTTAAATGGCATTTACTAAGCTACGAGACCTCTTTTAATGTTCAATGTCAACCTTTTAAGAGGAGGATGACAGACGAAACTGATTTTGTCTGCCCCATTCCCGCCATTACGCGTTTTTTTTCTTTCATTTGTTATTGAACGGGTGTTGAACTCTCTCTCTCTCTCCTCTCTCTCTCTCTCTCTCTCAGTAGCTTGAAGTGCCTCTCGTAGACCGCTCGGTTTAGAGTTTAAACACTCGGCGTTGACAAGAACTATAATATAAGTAACTGTTCTTTTTGAAGAGTTAGAATGAAAAAGTACTCAAGTGATACCGAGTTTTTTCTTCTTTTTTTCGGTTATGTGGTTATGTCGTTGTTTTAAATTTTTATTTTACTTTGTTTTTTTGTGGTTGTTATTGGTGTTCTCTTGTTTTTCGGGTGATGATAGTTTTGTAGTTGTTGTTGAAGCTGTTTTTATATTATTTGTTGTTGCTATTAATATAATTATTTTATTTATATCATTATTATTATTACGGTTACTACCACCACTACTACTACTATTATTAGTTATGATTGATACTGTTTTCATCATTACTATAAATATTATTTATTACCATTATTGTTAATAATAACTAAGATTGATATTGCTTTTATCATTATTATTAGATATCACCATTATTATGAATTATTATTCTTGATACTTGCTATTATTAGTATTACCATTACTCACCTCCTTCCATTTTTCTGCTGATTTTGATGAAACTTAGATATTTATAAATAAAATCGTTGACCTTCATTTATTTTTCAAGGTCACTGGTCAGTCTCGAGGTCAGAAGAGTTATCGTTTTAGGATTTAGTTTACTCGAGTAAGCCTACAAACTACTATGGTCTTATTGTTGTTGTTTTTGTTTTTGCTGCTGCTGCTGTTCTTGTTAGGGGGGTAGGAAAGGTCTATAGAAGAGCCTGAAAAGGTCTGAAAAAGGTGTTTTGCGTTGAGTTAAAGATACAGGAATTTTAGGATATGATATTTTATCATTTATTTATTAGAAATGAAAATGTAAAAAAAAAAATATATGTGCATCTTAAACGGTATAAGAAAAATTGATTTCTGATAAAATATAGCGTATTCCTTTTAATTTTCATTGATCAAAACAACTCTCTATGTGACCGTAGATTTTATCACGCGCCCCCGAGTAAGCTGGAGGTCGGATCACGCCTCGTTACTATAAATTAAAAAGTAGTGAATTAATTATGTCTGAAAATTATTGACTCATTTTCATGAAGTTTCATTAGAACTTCGGTTGTTGCCGAGTATTTTTATCTTAGTTATTTCTGACTTCGACTTTATTTTAGAGGTCAATTACACTGTTAGATTTCAAAGTTTTCATTTTACATCATGTGTATATATATGTATATATATATATGTATATATATATATATATATATACATATGTATATATATATATAATATATATATATATATATATATATATATATATATGAGAATCCACGGTAATGTCCTTGTTTATCCAGATATATATTTTATGGAAATATTTACCAAATATATATAAATAAATAATTTTATCTGGATAAACAAGGATATTACTCTGGATCCTTCTATTGATTTCTTAGAAGCACGATGCAGTGTTTTTATATTGCATATATATATATATATATATTATATTGTCTATGCTATTTACTGTGTGGCATATTGTATGTATGTCTGTATATACTATATATCATGCACATTACATTCATACATACATACACATAAATATGCCTATTTAACAAGTGCCTATTTTCCCATGATTGTTCATTTGAGTCATTTTAGTTTCCACTGATTATCACGAACTTGTCACCGTTACCTATTCAGTTAATGAGGAATTTCATAACGGAGGTTTTAACTCCCCTCACCTCTCTCTCTCTCTCTCTCTCTCTCTCTCTCTCTCTCTCTCTCTCTCTCTCTCTCTGGAAATATAATTAACTTAAGCAACAGCTTTAATAAGAGTCTGTATAATTCTCTCGTTTTCTATTCCCCTCATAAAATTATTACTCTTGCAGTCACATTTATTATTATTATTATTATTATTATTATTATTATTATTATTATTATTATTATTATTATTATTATTATTATTATTATTATGAGGTCGACAACAAGGTATTTGATAAGGTTTTTTTTAAGTCGTATCCTGCAATGATTACATTTTGAGTTTAAATCTAATTATTATTATTATTATTATTATTATTATTATTATTATTATTATTATTATTATTATTATTATATTATTTCTGCTACGAAATTCACAATATCTCGACAATTGTTGTGTCAGCCTAACGAAAATCCACGATTATATAAATGAATTGTATTAATATGCAAAAGATAAAACATGTTTTTTTTATTTTTTGTATATGAATACAAATTTTACATATTTGTGGATTTTCATAAATTATTATTATTGTTGTTAATTTTTATATAAAACCCGAATATAGTAACTGATTACTTGAGTAGAACATAAAATTTACTACTACTACCACTGCTACTACTACTACTACTACTACTGCTACTGCTACTACGAAACCCGAATACAGTAACTGAATTCATCAAGTGAATGTAGAAAACTGACAGATATATGAGCGTTCTTTTAAACATATTTAGTCACCTTCATCAGTCATATTGATATTCAAGAGTGATTTCAATGCATTTGATTGATAAATTTCGGTTTTTGTTTATAAATTTCGTTTTGTACAGATTTCAGAAACACTGTGGTTGTAAAAATATTAGTTTGTTTGTTATTCATCCAAATTCCTTCGGGCCAGCCCCATGAGAGCTGTCAATCAGCTCAGTGGTCTTGTTAAACTTTTAATAAATTACACATTGTTAATATTCGATGAATTATACGAGACTCATCTGGCTATGTATGTTTGTGTATGTATACAATATACTGTAAAAGCGATTTAAGTCCTAAAATCTACTTGACTTGTTCTTAATGTATTTTTGTATTTATCGACTAAAATTGTCCGTATGCCGTGCTAGACATTGGAGCTAAATTAAAAGCTTGTACGTATGTTTACTTTTGTATATCATAATTCAAGGCTTTTGTAGCTGTATTCTTAGTTGTTTATGCAAATATATATATATATATATATATATATATATATATATATATATATATATATATATATATATATATATATATATATATATATATATATTGTGTGTGTGTGTGTTTACATATGTATATATGAAATGAAAAATAAGCATAAAAATACTTACGAAAGTGATTGGGTTACATTATTGTCGACCAATGTTTTTTTTACATGAATCATTTAAATGCCATAGAATGTTTTTTAGGTCGCATTAGAATATATGTATATATATTATATATAAAGATTATATATATATATATATACATATCATATATATATAGTAATATAACATATATAATAGTATATATACACATACAAACTTGCTCTAACACAGTTGAGTGCCTATCAGATAGACCTCATGTCATTTTTATCTAATTTTTGCTTTTGGTATTATTAAATTCCAAAGAATTTAGAAGTGGTATCGTATAAATGAAAATTTTTTTTTCAAGATTATTATAAGTGTTTCGATCTGAGTAAATGCCAAGTGCCCTAGTTGCGTATTCATAGATAGGGAAGATTATATTATGTATTGAATCGAGATATTAGTTAATACGCAAGGAAGCTGTATACATTTCCCTTATATTCTTGCAATTGTATACTATTTTGTAATTTTTTCCGGTCTTTTTCAATTATTTTGCTGCTGCCGTTTTCCATCTTAATTTTTTTTGTGTGTGTGTGTTTAATCAGCTGTGGTAAATATGATTTTGTCTTTTATTTCTAGGTCATAAAAGCTATCTAATTACCACCGTATTCTTGTGCGTTACGACCCGTAATTTCGTGCCCTTTTCAAAGTTGACCATAGTGGTTCCTTGTGTGATATTAGATCGTTCTTATAATTCCTACTTTAACGTGTGAAGCGTTTTTAAGAGCACTGAAATTCACCTGATGTGTTTATAAAAATTATATAAGCTCCAAACTCTTCTTAAGAAAACAACACTAAGGGTATATGACCCAGAATATGTTGGTCACTAAGCTGAACCAGTCCTCCTATTCTTGAAAGGAAATTTTAATATTGCGCTTCATGAGTTTTATCTGTTCAGTAACTCGATCAACCTGCCGTATATTGATGAGGTTTGAGGACAAGTCCATTTAAGAACGAATAAGCTCTTTATAGCTTTATTGTGTCAGGTGTTGACATTTCTGAATGTCTGAGTAGTTATCAAGCTACTTTCCAAAGTATTTACATATATTTATTTATCTAGATGTATATATCTATAGTGGTGGATGTCAGTGTATGTAAGGAAGTCGACGTGATACTGATGGGCCTTTTGTGGTGTGTGTATGTTTTTTTTTTTTAAGTCTGTGAGATTGTCGTGGTTTAATAATTATACATTTATACAGTAATTTATATTTCCAATTAACATTTTATTATTTCTTATAATTTTATTTTCTATAATACATTTTTACATCTTAAACATTCCTTTATATTTTGGGGTATGTTTTGGTATTAATAGTCGAATGAATGTTAATGTCTATGAAAAATATACACACTACACGCACCAAAACTAAAATTGAGTTGTCTATAGTTAGTGTAACAGTATGCCAAGCCAGATTTCTGTGTACAGTAATGGACGTGTATTTGGTGTAGCTGTTTTGTGTATTATTTGTTGCTTCTGTAGAAAAAAAAAATCGTAATTCAGAAACTTTGTTTGTTCTCAGGAAAAGGTGGAATTAAACGTAGACTTTTTATATTCGCACTATTAGAACGTTTTTTGTTATTTGTTTTTTTCTTAAAAATTACTTTCTTTCACAGATGAGTAAAGATTGTTAGCAATATATATAGTTTTATGTAGATAATAGCTAGCATTCTTTTCTTAAAAAAGATTTTGTATGGGGGGGGATTAAAAAGATTTTGTATATCCTCCTCCCCCTTCTATCCCCCCTCCCCCCCACACCCCAGCCCACCCCTTCAACTTTTTACCTGAAGCTCTCGTTTCATTTTTTTAACTTCCAAAAGGAATTATATTCGTAAAGCTTCAGTCATTTCCTTGGCAAATCCGTAACCCTCACATATCAGGGGTATGTGATTTCCCCCTTCATATTTTCTGTCGATTTTCTTCTAATAATTGCAAAAGTTTTACCTATTAAATGGTTTCTAGATTAACTGTTTCCCTGAAACACTTTTGTTTCCTTTGAAGAATTGCATTTTGCAAAGAATGCTTTATTAAATTGCATTTCCCATTTTAAACAACATCCCATTTCCCTCTCGTGTGCTAACACCAGAATTCATTTTTCGTAAAAATCACAGGTAGCGCATAGCTTTGATTTCCTTTGCAATTTCTAAAAAAAAAAGAATTCACACAGATTTCCCCTCTCACACCTCAACGCCACCAAAGTAAGAAGAAAAAGAAGAAGAAGAGGAAGAAGAATGTCTTACTTATTCCACCCTCTTTTCAGAGCAGACACTTTGCCCTTGACTTCAATGGAAAAAATGCATGTGTACTACCCTTCCCCCCCTCACCCCCGGTGAATGAGTTATGCTTTAATAATAATAATTCCTATGCTTTTGTTTACCCTGGTCGTGCTTGCCATCGTCGGACTATGAGGATGACCTCTGGTAAGTGGGGCGAAGAAGAAGGAAAAAAAAAATATTTTTAACCCTTTACAAGCTAAGCTGCTTACCCTCTTAAACTCACCCAGAGCACCATTTTCTATACGCTGTAGCACCGTTTTCTATAACGATGTTGATTGCTATTGACTGTCCTCGTGATGATATGTGTATCATGCTTGCTTCTGCTGAGAGTGGAGATCTGTAGAGCTTCTTGTTGATTCTGAGTAAGCTTTTGACAGTCTGGAGTCTTGTGGCTTGTTAGAATAACTTCTGCCTGATGGATATAAGGTATGCAACACCTGTCATTGAATAGAATTTTATTAAAGCTTATAAGGAAAGACGTATGTTAAAATATGCAGCCTACCAGCACCAGAGAGACACGAAAGTTAATCTTGACGTTTTAGTAAGCTTCAGATAGATCAGAAAAAAGGAGGCCTTTGGAAATTCTCTCCAGGTATTAGTGCAAGCTTAGCATTTTGAAAGCTTGAAAAAAATAGGATGACGGATTCAACTGCAAGAATATGAAAGCATTTTAGAGACTTGTGTATTGTCAGATATATATAGGATAGCTGACAGGAATGAACGCTATTCCTTTTTGAGATTTTCCTGAATATTTAAGATTTCACTATATGCAAAAACTATCAAAGATCCTTTTCAGAAAGTGGAGAAGTTAAGACATTTAAAATGAATGACAAACACCATAAGTTCTAGTGAAAATAGTAAAATTTATTTAGGAAATTCTGGTTAAAGGATTCCGTTTCTTGACCATGAAAGAGTTTTGAATATTTTTTTCAGGTAAAGGTCTCTTAAGAATAATTCTAACACTACTGAGGACTCCATTATACGTTTTATAGAGAATAAATTGTAATGTCAGATACAGAGCTTATTCTTAGAATACCTTAGGGAATATTTTATTACTGATATCCACAGGCAATTTTCAAATCTACCATCACAGATCAAAGTAGGAATTGATCTCCCAAACAGTCACTGCATCAAGATATCTTAACGATACAGATATTCTAAATAGATCAAGCTTTGAGTTGAAGTTATGAAGTAATGTCCATCCGTCCTAAATATGTTTCTGTATGTCATTCTTGTCGTAAATCTGTAGGATACCCTTGAAATGTTTCGGTAATGAATTTTGATCATTTTTGACAAATGTATGCTTTCATTCATGACGAAAGAGTCAGCCAGCAACATACCTTCGTCTTGTCTGTGTATATATATATATATATATTATATATATAATATATATATATATATTACATATATATATATATATATATATATAATAATATATGATTATTTGTATATATGTAAAGTGTGTATATATATATATATATATATATATATATATATATATAATATATATATATATATATATATATATATATATATATATGCCAATGTACTGGCCTTCGTAACGAGACGTAGTATATGTCTCCACTCTTTTATAAAGCTATGTCGACCTTCCTTTGTATTTAGCTAATTATACCCCTTAACTTGTCAAATAAACCTTGTGTATATTACCTTTTAGTTAAAAGTCAAAGAATGCTTCTATGATGTATGTAATAATTAGCTGAAATATAGTTTTAATGTTTCTTAATGAAATAGAATTAGAACCTTTTTCTTAGCCATGGAATTTTTGTAATATAGATTTTTCGTAATATGTAAATATTTTTATCTTTTCCTTGTAGTAAACTGACATGTATAAAATAACTGATTTTTTTTTTTTGGTAATGTTGTTAGCTACCTACGTTTTAAAAAGATTTTATTTCAGGTCATAAGCTTCATACTTTTTGTGTATATGATTATCTCCAGTAGCATGCTTTTTTTTTTTTCTATTTTCATTGAGTTTTAGCATAACCATATTTTTAGACGTTTCTTCAAACTCCTCAGATTTTTGCCTTGAAATGAAGAATCACCATTATTTTGTTCATCTTCATGCTAAGGCCATGTTTTTCCAATGTTATTTTATTTAAAACTAATGCTACCTAACCTGAGATCCTACAAATAACTCAGTTTTTACTCTGTAATTGAACATTTGACAAAACGTATTATATGTCGAGGACGCAAGATTTATTCTTAAATAAACCTTTGGCTTGTCAAACGGAAGATTCTAGGGCAATTTACTGAATATTTCTCTTGTGACAAAAGCTAAAACGATGCCAAGGTTTATGACTGTCTTCAGACAGAAGATATCCCGAAATGCAAGCAGACAGACCTTATCATTTTTTAGTATTCAGTTTTACTCTTGAGTTTAATGAAGTCCTTTGGTTTGACGAGAAACATAATACATTCTCTCTCTCTCTCTCTCTCTCTCTCTCTCTCTCTCTCTCTCTCTCTCTCTCTCTCTCTCTTCATTTTGCATGTCTGGAATAGCTTGCCTACTATTACAGCTGACACGGCGGCACCTAATCCACTCTCTCTCTCTCTCTCTCTCTCTCTCTCTCTCTCTCTCTCTCTCTCTCTCTCCTTCCTGTCTGGAATAATCTTACCTACTACCACCACCACCACCACAGCTGCAGCGCCCTAAGGAAAACAAGTTGTTTTTTGACCAAGGTTTCATTCAGTGAATCTTGTTATACTTAATCATTTTCATCTCATTTTTGTCTTTTAAGTAATAATATATTTTATTATTGTTTTGTGTACTTCGTTAGTAATTGATACTGTGTTATAAACGTATACCTTCTGAAGCAGTGTACAGCAAAAGGATTTCTTGTGGAAATTATTTCACAAAGTCTTTTATCAGTCTTCGGAATCAAATTTTTTTCCTCCGACAATGCATTCTTGTGATAAGAGAGCTTTTGTTCGAAATACAGTGATACACGACAGAAGCAGAGAGAATGGATATGCACAGAGTTTTTAAATTGATTTTTAGATTAATTGATGTAGATTTCTCATTTTTGTCAATTGCTTGTAAACGTGAAATGATTATGGCTAATTGATAATTCCCGAATCTAATTGTAGGTGTTTGCTAGCAATTGTATTATATTATGAAAGCTTTTTTTTATATATTTCAGAAGATTTGTAGCCTTGTGTCAAATTCACATTTGACTTATTTGAATTGTTTTGATGAAGAGACTCCATTTTTAATTATTTTTTTTTAGATCCCTTACCTGTCAATGAGTGTTACCAAGGACCTTAGTGTTAGAATGCTGCTCGTCCTCTTTCTACTTAATGAAACCTCTGGTACTTTTTTTTTACTTTTAGTTCCTGTGGAAAACTACTTACGAAAACCTCCACCCCACAGATTAAGGCAAGCATGTCTGGGGCATGACCAGAGTTTGTGTTTGCTGTCTAGTGCTTTATCAAACATATTTTTTCATTTTTTTTATCGGATGAGTAGATATTATTTGCAGATGTGTCCTCTGAAAAGATTACTGTGTTTGGTCGTTGCATCCTGCATTTTTAAGTTTATATATGTATTAGTTTTTGTATTTTTGTTTTTTTGCTTTGTGTACATTTTAGCGTTCAGCTTTGTTTGGTCTCGAGAGGGGGGAAAGGTTGGTTATACAGCCAATGGAAAAATATAACCCAGTTCTTTGAAGTCAAAATTGTTTTCAGCTGAGAATAGGGCAAAGATAATTGTTCTTATTGCTCAGGATATATTACCCCTTTTTAATGCTCAATAACTGAAAATTAGAACCCAGATTATTCTCTCTCTCTCTCTCTCTCTCTCTCTCTCTCTCTCTCTCTCTCTCTCTCTCTCTCTCTCTCTCATTTTTAAGGATTTTCCGTAATGCCTTGACCCCCTGAATCACGAGAGAAAAAAAATCTTGAGAGTTAGGGCATGCCAGCCGTGATTTGTCTTGCTTCTCAGTTTCACAGCAGTTTGGAACAATGTAATGTTTCTCCCATGTTCGTGTTAAATGTGTAAACTCTGTCTATCTAGGTTGGTGTCGTAAAACGTTTGTAGTTAGGTAATTTTAGTAGACAATCACACACTCTTATGGCCATTTGTGCAGTACCCTCAAACGTACTTACATACATATATTCATTATGAATACAGACAGACATACATTACACACACACACACACACACACACGCACATATATATATATATATATATATATATAGATATATATATATATTATATATCTTCTTATATATCCCAATGGGAAACAATACCATTTACAAAGGAAAAATAACAGGAAAAACGCAAAACTACTACTCAGTTGATAAAGGAAACAACTGTCTTGAAACGAAGCTTTTGTCGACTACAAGTTCAGAACAAAAGTACTTTTGACTGCAACCTGACATTCCACTGATCTCGAGAGAACCTGGAATGGTCCAATCTCGAGAGAACCTGGAATGGTCCAATATCTGTCCCCCCAGGACGCTCTCCAGCTCTGGAAGATTATTATTCCAGAACTTAGTTTTGCTTCTGAAAGTGTTACCAACCCTTCCAGGACATTCACTTCCTCTGTTTCCAAGGACGCCTTCAACTCGGTTGACACCGCGCCTTCCAGACCGTCACAACACCCCTCCAGCCGGCCTGGAAGCCTCCGACCCATTTTCCAGGACTGCTGGAGGTTTCCAGCTGTCCCCTACCTCTTCCAATCCGGTCCCAAAACGCCCATCCCCCCTCACTAAGAATCCCTCCCCCATGCAATCCAGAGAGGACTGTGGCGCAGATACCCTCCCACGCACGGCTCTCTCTCTCTCTCTCTCTCTCTCTCTCTCTCTCTCTCTCTCGTTGGAAAGTCGTCCGAAGTCTTGTGTATTTGCACCTCTCCCGCAGTGTCTCCAGATCGTCTAATAAGGAGGAAAGAGGCCGACCAGTGTTTGCCTTCCTCTTTGCCCTCTTGGAACCATCTTCCTCAGATTTCAAGTTGGGATATTTTTCTTCTTCTTACTTTTGGAATTTCTGGCTACGTGTAATTTTGGTTCATTTTTTTTTCTTTAATATAATAAAGTTAAGTCTATCTTAGTTTAACCAGAGCACTGAGCTGATGAACAGCTCTCCTAGGGCTGGCCCGAAGGATTAGATATTTTTGTACGTGGCTAGGAACCAATTGGTCACCCAGCAACGGGACCTACAGCTTATTGTGGGATCCGAACCACACTATATCGAGAAATTAATTTCTATCATCAGAAATAAATTCCTCTGATTCCGCATTGGCCGAGCCGGGTTCCGAACTTCCGACCACCGGATTGGCAGCCGAGCGTGGAAACCACTCGTCCGGGCCAGGCGATGGAACCTCTTCTAAATATGAGATATATTATAATACAATATAATTAATATAATATATATAATTAGCTATATTAATATATAATATATATAATAACGATATATTATATGATATATAGATATATAAGATATAATATTATATAATAATAAGAATATATATTATATACACATAATATTTATAATATATAATATATTAATAGATATCTATAGATATATATAGAATATATATATAGATATATATATATATATAATAATATATTATATATATATATATATCTAATATATATTATATATAAATATAAATATATAAATATATATATAAAAGAGTGTGTGTGTGTAGAGATGGAGAAAGGCAAGAACAGTTACTGAAACGTTCATCCTTGAATTGTGTATATATGTATGTATAAATAAAGGCAAATGCCACGAAGGGATACACGGTCTTTTTCTAGCAAAGGACCGTGTATCGAAAGGCCTATAGTAGATTCACATCAACCGTGAGGGCTGGAAATTGTCTCTCAAGAGAGCTCACAGAGGCAGGATGTATGTTCCACCTCTCCTGAAAGATGAATCAGTCAGGAGCGGTGGAACATACATCCTGCCTATGTGAACTCTCGAGAAAGTATCCAGCCCTGCCATTGGCTTATCGACAGCCAATCAGAAGCGTCGTAAGGGACTGGCCTAGACATTAGATGCACGGGTGATGGGAATCTACTATAGCAACCACGCCTTCGTGGCCTTTGCCTTCATTTATATATTCATAGCGTTCTATATCTAAGTGATTCGGTTATATGTATGTATGTATGTATGTATACAAAAGCTTTCCGAAAGATATTCCTGATAATTCACAAACACATGGTTATTGTATAAAGGAGAACGTGCATTGCTTAGCAGAATTTCTCAATGATCAGCACCTGAAAAGACAATGCCCAGTTTATTTGATTTTCCTGGGAAACCATCGGAAGAGGTTTTATTGATTATCCCTCCATAAAAAAAAGGGTCCATTTACACCAATATCACGGGAGCACCGCTAATTATTTCCTGGTTTTTCCATCTTTATTATTAAAAACTAGATTTTACGATAATGTTTATATGTTCGAGTGAAAGAAATTGCTTGCTTTTTATTTATTTATTTATTTATTAATTATTATTATTATTATTATTATTATTATTATTATTATTATTATTATTATTATTATTATTATTATTATTATTATTATTATTATTATTATTATTATTACAGCAGCACCTCTATTGCCAGCAACGGTATTCCTCATGCTAAGTAATACTCTTGCACCGGGATTTACGCAGCTATCCTCGCTAGGAGTCTTCGCAAAGCGGATTACAACAAAACGGATTGATTCCCAAATTCGTTATTATTTTACCTTACATTTTATTGGGACGATTTTCCAGTTAGCTGATAAATTTGTCACTAAATCCGGATTCAGAATGAATCCTTTAAAGGGATTCCTCCCCCCGTAGGAGGGTAGTGCCGTCAGTGCACTTCAATTGGTGCACTGTAGGCATTACGTAAGGTTCTTTGCAGCGTCCCTTCGGCCCATAGCTGCAACCCTTTTCATTTTCCTTTTGCTGTACCTCCGTTCATATTCTCTTTCTTCCGTTAGACTTTCCACCTTCTCGAACAATTCGCAATCCATGTCACCCTGTTCATCCCCCAACGACCCGGTGTCCTTCAAAAATATTTAAATGTCCTTCAGGGCCTGGCGTTCCATAAAACCGCCTTGACACAACGGCGTCACGATTTCACAGTGCTGGGAGATTTGGAGTTCGTGATTCTTTTGTTTGTCCTGGGCCCTTGCGTGATTTGCGAAGTGGGTTAGAGGTGATTGACCCCCTCTCCCCCAACCGCCCCCCTTTTTTTTTCTCTTGTTGTTGAGTGTGGATCTAAATATATGCATTTATTTATTTAGATGTTTATTGTGATATGTACTATAAATCCTTCTTTGTTGGTATATATGGGAGTTTATGATAAATCATAAATTTGGTTGTGTTATGGAGAGAGAGAGAGAGAGAGAGAGAGAGAGAGAGAGAGAGAGAGAGAGAGAGAGACTGGCTGGTTGACTGACTTTGTATAATCTCCTTCGTGATGGTGTAGTAGGTTAGACAAAAGCCAAACGCAATGCGTCTGATTTCAAGGCCTCTCGTAGTACAAGGTCATGAGGTCATCTTATGGATTAGCTGTGCTCTCTCTCTCTCTCTCTCTCTCTCTCTCTCTCTCTCTCTCTCTCTCTCTCTCTCTCGCACACACAAACAAATTGTGATTAAGATAAATGCCTTTTAACTTGGATAAGTGTAAAGTTTTACAAATAGGAACTCTCTCTCTCTCTCTCTCTCTCTCTCTCTCTCTCTTAATTCTAAGAGTTAAAACTTCTAAGAGGCTAAACTGAAGATGGATGTAGTCGCACTCATTCGAACCGGTTTGTGATTCCATCTTGACCTTGTTTGACCCAAGTTTGAGTGAGGTCACGGAAATGTCGTGGCAAAAATAGTCTCATTCATTTCGCTGGCGGTATCAGCTTTCAGTGAGGTTGAGTGGTGTAAGCCCTTCCATTTTACGCAGGAAATCAAATGTTGACTTCATTGCTTAAATACGTAAGTGGCCGTTTTATTAAACTGAAAATAATTGTAAGACTTTGTAAATGGATACTTGGGCCGTGGTTGCTTCCAGGTTCTCTCTTCTGCTCGGGTTGATGATGGTAATTATCGTCTTTACAAGAATTTTTGGGTTGAGATAGGAACTTGCTAATCATATTTAGGCTCTCTCCTTTCAATTGTTCGTGTCTACATGTTTTGTATCTAATTTGACATGCCCCTTATGTATTTTTTTTAGAAAGATTCAATCGGAACAAGAATACTGAACAACCTTCGTCACCAATAGCATATAAAAGTTGCGACGCCCCTTACTGACAGCTGAAATAGAAACGGAATGAGTCAATCAAATACGTCTTGTATAGATTATGAACTTTGCAGTCGTTCTGGAGCTGCGAAGGATACATACTGTTCTCATCATTTTCCGGAAATGTAGATTGTTAGTTTTCCAGTGACTTTTTATGGAATATTGTTTGTGCAATTTGGGAATAGGTCTCAGGAGGAAATTCCAGAATATTTTCATTTGCAACAGAAATAGATGGAGTGACGTTAAGGTTCTTCAGTCTGAAGAGGGAAGCAACGTAATACCTTAGAACTTAGGCATTTATTCATTCAGTCACAAGCAAGGCGTGATCCGACCTCCAGCTTATGTGGGACACGTGCAAGGTTTTCCCCTCGCGCATAAGTTATAAACATCACATTCTTCACTTAACGTAAATTAAAACATGGTAAAATCTAGGGTCAAATAGAGCCTAGTTTCACCAACAAAAATTAAAATAAATATCCTACATTTTTATTAGAAATAGTTTTTCTGTACTGTTCAGCAAGCACATTATTTACTCTTTTTTACATTTTCACTAATAATTAAGTCATCAATATCCCATCCTAAAATTCATGTATCTTTAACTCAACGCGTAACATCCTTTTCAGACCTTTTCAGGCTCATCCATAGTCCTTTCCTACCCTGCCAACAATTAGCAAAACAACAAAAGTAGTTTGCAGGCTTACTCCCCGAGTAAGCGAAAAATGATGACGAATGGTTAATTGAAGAATCTCTGTTTACTAACTTCTATCGGTAACCTCCATCCAAAGTGACAACGCTTGATACTAACTCGCTAGGCGCCGGGTAATGAAGGGTTTATGAGATTGCCTCAGTAAGTAATGACAGTGTTCACTATTATGAGGTCCCCCCCACCCCTTTCCTAGTTAGGGAGGTCTAGCTGCTATAGTGATGATATTAAGGACAGCAACGGCGATATTGATGCTGTTAAGGGCTTAATTTTTATCAGGACAGTCCCCAAAGGGGGTTGGTCGTCTATAAGGAGAAGGAGGGGGAGGGCAGGGGTTAGGTAGGTAGGTAGGTAGGGAGAGAGAGAGAATCAGAGCAAGGTTATTTTGGGGCGTCTCAAGGTCATATTAGGGCATCTCAACCTTTCATAATCCTCGGCCGATAGGTGACCTCGTAACAGAGCAGTCCCTCTTCATCATGACTGGGATATCTCATTAGGGTACTACTACAGTTGGCCCTAAAGGTGGTGCCAATGATTTAGGACTGTCCCCAAGAGTTTGGGAGGCGGGGTTGGGGGTGTCTTGCCCGGCCAAGAATAGGGCATTCTTATAGTCCTCTTGGACGTGGGGTCACTCACCCTGTTCGTGGTGCTGGGTACGTCCTTTTGTGTGTAATACTTTTGATCTAGTATCACATCTTGGTGTGCTTGATGCTTTTCGTGTCTTGTAATACTTTCCCTTAATATTGTATCCAAATATTTTTTATGCTTTCCTTCATTGTAATACTTTTCTTAAGTATTCCATCCTTATGTTTTAATACTTTTCTTGAGTATTATCTCATAGTGTTTTAATACTTTTCTTGAGTAATATATCAGTGTTTTTAATACCCCTTTCCTGCGTAATATTTTCCTTGAGTTTTACGTCTTTGCGTTTTAATGTTTTTTTTTTTCTGTGTAATACTTTTCTTGAGTATTATATCCTGGTGTGTTAAATACTATTCTCCTGTGTAATATCTTTCTCGAGCATTACTACCTTGTGTATTTAACACTTAAGATCCATAAAATAGATTTAATGAAGGCCAACGTCCCAGTGTGGAATATGAGAGGCATCACAGTAAAAAGCTGTTCGCATTTGAATCAGTATGGATTTATGAATATATTCCTTCCGGATTTGTGTTAAATTATTGATGGGAACTGGAATCTATCGCCCATTAAGGCCAGCACACGAGAAGTTTCCAGGAATAAAGGGAATGTTGACTTTTTTTTTTTATCTATGGCTGTGTTGATTTGTAACTTTATTTTTTGTTGGGAATCATCTAATTATTCTCCACATCAAATGTACCTTATGCGGTGCACTGTAAGCGTTACTTAAGGTTCTTTGTAGCATCCCTTCGGCCCCAAGCTTTAACCCCTTTCGTTCGTTTTACGGTACCTCCTGTGATATACTCCTTCTTCCATGTTACTTTCCACCCTCTCCCAACAGTTGACTTATAGTGCAACTCCTCTGAGGCTTTCCTACTGTCACACATTTAAAACCATTTACTGTCAATTTCCGTTTCAGCGCTGAATGACCTCATTTGGCCTCAATTCTGTATTTAATTCAATTCCACATCAAATGTAAACAACTCCATACAAAGCCTTTGCATAAATAGTCGCCGCCATAAATGCTTCGTGAGAATCTGCGAACATTAGAAAATAGAAAATGAATAAATGAATGTATGAATGAAAGTTAGATAGTTATAGATTCGTGACATCAAGTTATATATCGTAACATCACGTTGGATCTTGGTCAGATTATATTTAGCAACCGATTCTTATTTTTCCAAGTAAAAAAAAAAAAAAAAAAAAGTCCACCTCGTCTCAATTCGTTTCCCCTAACAGCCTTTTGGCAGCTGTGGCCTTGCCCGCCCCTTCAGTGTAAACGGCAGACTTCGATAAAATAACCCCCTCCCCCCACGAAATCCCCCAATACACACACACACACACACATACACAGACACAGACACACACACTAACTATTCTTCTTGGGGAGGATGGCCATTCACGGTATCTGGAATAACACTCTCTCTCTCTCTCTCTCTCTCTCTCTCTCTCTCTCTCTCTCTCTCTCTCTCTTTCGTATCGTTTCTTTTGACAAACAAGGGGGCGCCCTGTCTCCCCACCCCCCTCCTTTTTTCATTTGGAATGAGGCCTGATATAGCTGGGCTATTGTGGCAATGATACGGCAGAAGAACAAAATCTCTCTCTCTCTCTCTCTCTCTCTCCACGTAATCATTGATCGAAGCCAGGAGAACAGCAGGAGCTGGTGGTCTCCTCAACACCTCTGGGTTAAAAGTTTTTTTTTTCCCCATTTATTGGTTTTGGTAAAATCACGTAAACTTTTTTTTTTCCATTTATTGGTTTTGGTAAAATCACGTCCTGTTGATTTGAAAGACGTCAATATGATTATTATTTTGTTCTTTGTTCAGACTGGAATCCTTATTGACTTCGTGCTATCAGGGTAGTGTTATAGCGTTCTTGTGATTGTTTCGTGTTAATTTGCTTGTTTCGTTGTTATTCTGTAGGGATCGCTCTCGTAGCGTGCAAGACACTGGGTCGTTTGGTTGGGTCAAAAAGTCACGCGAGGTCATAATCATTCTACGAATTTTCAAGCCCTGTATTTTAAGGTTTCTCTCTCTCTCTCTCATTTTCTGTTGCATGATACAATTCCAGATTGAGTTTTCATGTTGTGAATTTAATTAGGATTTGGTACGAAAATCCTTATATATTATATATTATATATATATATATATATATATATATATATATATATATATATATATATATATATATAGAAATATATATATATATAATTTTATTGATGAAAAATCCACATATCTGACGTATATAAAGTTATGAATTTCTCAGTCCTTAATTTCTGAACATATCTCGTGGTGGTATATATATATATATATATAGATATATATATATATATATATATATATATAAATTTTAAATGGAAAATCTATATATCTGACGTATATATGTTATGAATTTAGCAATCCTTGATTTCTGAACATATTTTCTTTTGTGCATTGCATGTAGTTTAATGTACTTCAACTTGCAAATTTTTCCGTTTTCATATATAAAATAATTGTTATTTTTTTATAGGTGAAGGTATGAATTCATTATAATCTAGAAATAAAAAAGGTTTGAAAATGTTGCAATAGTTATGAGTAGGACGAACGAGAGAGAGAGAGAGAGAGAGAGAGAGAGAGAGAGAGAGAGAGAGAGAGAGAGAGAGAGAGACCATCACCTCCATACCTATCACCCGTCGCCTTAGTCATGTATAAGGTCACAAGGTGCAGGTCCAGGTCCGTGATTTAACAGTTCATTCGCTGTCGCACCTAACAGGTCATGTAGCAG
Source organism: Macrobrachium nipponense (assembly GCF_015104395.2). NCBI lineage: Eukaryota > Metazoa > Arthropoda > Malacostraca > Decapoda > Palaemonidae > Macrobrachium > Macrobrachium nipponense. The sequence continues at coordinate 50,922,035 of NC_087220.1, forward strand.
TCACAGAAGAAGGAAAAAGAAACACAGATATTATAAGAGGGCGGACAGAGCATCGTTTCACAGATGGTAATAAAGACCACGATAGATATAAGAAAAAGAAAGAGAGATTATTGTAGAGTGTTTTTTTGTTTGGCAAAACAGATCCACGACAGATTCCTTGGCGCTAAGAATTTCCTCCGGTGGAATATTATTATATTATCATCTTGGTCGCGAAAGTTAAATCCTGCCAAAGAGTTTATCTTGATCGCGAAAGATAAATCCTTCCAAAGAGGAGTTCATCTTGACGTGAAAGATAAATCCTGCCAAAGAGGGGTACATCTTGATCGCGAAAGATAAACCCGACAAAAGAGGAGTTCATCTTGATCGCGAAAGTTGAACCCTGCCAAAGAGTTCATCTTGATCGCGAAAGATGAACCCTGCCAAAGAGGAATTCATCTTGTTCGCGAAAGATAAACCCGGCCATAGAGGAAATTCTTTGCGAGGGAGACACCTGGTCGTCAGATCTTATTAATATTATTATTGTTAATTTTTATTTGTGGTTGATTTTGGTTGACGCTTTGTTAAAACCTCTCCGTTGGATGCGAATGTGTTTGAATTTCATTTATGGTTTTTGTTTCGTTTTTACTGAGTTTTTTTGAAAGCTTTTACATCTAATTGAATGATTTGTTTGTACCGCTGGCATGAGTTTGAAAGCGTTCCTTTGGAATGCCTCTATAAACTAGATCAGATAAGATACATTTCTGAATTTAAAAAAAAAAACTAGAAAAGGGACACAATAAAAGCGTCCTTTAAAATAAAGTTAAGATAATTTGATAAAAATAGGTGGCCTTAGCCCGCTTTCACTTTCACTAGATAAAAATTAAGGTCCCCTTAAACAATTTTCCGGTAATTGTGCTTTTTGATATGATAATAATACCTTGTTACATGGTAGAACCTTGTCATTTTTTTTTTCTGTCCATCATTGCTAGATTTTGACATCAATATTTGCCAATTGTATTGTTGAATATTGTTAGTTTAAACATTACAATGTTTCTGTTTCATATATGCAACTTCTCAGGTTTAACATTACCAGTTTTCAAGCGGTAATATTGTCAACCACTTACACTTATTAAGAAGTTCTCGTATGATAAAAACGAAATTCAGTGTCGTGATTGTTGTATAACAAAAACCCACAATTATACCAATAAGCTGTATTGTCTGTAAAAGTTAAAACAGTCTTTTTTTTTCTACTTTTACGAATAACTCAATTTATTGATATAACGGTGGATTCTTAACGCGCAAGTTCTCGTTTTGGAGAAAGCAAAGTTCGATCATTTAGTCCCTGCCGACGTAATATGGCCCAAGGTCACTCACTGTTCACTTGATATTCCACGCTTGAGTTTCATTTATGGGTTCTGTTTTATTTTTAATTTTTTTTTTCAATATATTGCGAACCGATAATTCGAATAGCCTGTATTAGTTTCGTATTGATGGCTAATGATTGAACATGATTAATCAAAGATTTAATTAACATAATATTCATCGAAGATTTACCTTGAGTTTATCAGATCAAGACTTATTTTTATAATATATCAAAGATTTGGCATTAGATTATCCGATGAAGGTTTTTTAATGATTTGTCAAGGATTTGCCATCAGTTTATCAGATAGGCTTTTTTATAATTTATGAAAAATTTAGCATTAGTGTATCAGATAAATGTTGTTATAAATTACCAAAAGTTTTGCGTTAGTTTATCAGAATTTTTTATACGTTATAAAACATTTGGCTTTAGTTTATTAGAAATATTTTTATAATTTATCAAAGATTTGGTATTAGTTTACCAGAAAAGAATTTTATTTATAAAAATGTGGCATTAATTAATCAGATAGACTATTTTTGTAATTTATTAAAAACGTGGACTAAGTTTCCGACTATTTTCATAATTTATCAAAAATTTGGCATTAGTTCATCAGATAGTCTTTTTTTATTTATGGAAGATTTGGCATTAGTTTATTACGTGGTCTTTTTACTTTATCGAAGATTTAGCATTAGATTATCGAATAAAGTATTTTTCATAATTTAAGATTTTGGCATTAGCTTATCAGATGAAAACTTTTCGACTTTTTATAATTGATCAAATATTTGGCGTTAGTTTATCAGATAAAGACACGAATTTTATTCATCAGCGAAAGATTGGCACAGAGTAATAAAATTCAAAAGTGATTAGACAGAACTTGAGCTAGAAAGAAACTGCAGAAACTAAAACCCAAATACACACATTTATGCTTTATTAATTATTATTATTATTATTATTATTATTATTATTATTATTATATTATTATTATTATTATTATTATTTTTTTTTTTTTTTTTTTTTTTTTTTTTTTCTTTTTTTTTTTTTTTTTTTTTTTTTTTTTTTTTTTTTTTTTTTTTTTTTTTGCTCTATCACAGTCCTCCAATTCGACTGGTGGTATTTATAGTGTGGGGTTCCGGTTGCATCCTGCCTCCTTAGGAGTCCACACTTTTCTTACTATGTGTGCCGTTTCTAGGATCACACTCTTCTGCATGAGACCTGGAGCTACTTCAGCCGAAGAGTGTGATCCTAGAAACGGCACACATAGTAAGAAAAGTGATGGACTCCTAAGAGGCAGGATGCAACCCGGAACCCCACACTATAAACTACCACCCAGTCGAATTGGAGGACTGTGATAGCAGCAAAAAAAAAAAAAAAAAAAAAAAAAAAAAAAAAAAAAAATAATAATAATAATAATAATAATAATAATAATAATAATAATAATAATAATAATAATAATAATAATAATAATAATTAATAAAGCATAAATGTGTGATTTGGGTTTAGTTTCTGCAGTTTCTTTCTAGCTCAAGTTCTGTCTAATCACTTTTGAATTTTATTACTCTGTGCCAATCTTTCGCTGATGAATAAAATTCGTGTCTTTATCTGATAAACTAACGCCAAATATTTGATCAATTATGAAAAGTCGAAAAGTTTTCATCTGATAAGCTAATGCCAAATCTTAAATTATGAAAAATACTTTATTCGATAAATCTAATGCTAATCTTCGATAAAGTAAAAAGACCACGTAATAAACTAATGCCAAATCTTCCATAAATCAAGACTATCTGTTGAACTAATGCCAAATTTTTGATAAATTATGAAAATAGTCGGAAACTTAGTCCACGTTTTTAATAAATTACAAAAATAGTCTCTGATTAATTAATGCCATTTCTTTTTATAAATAAAATTCTTTTCTGGTATATTATTATTATTATATTATTATTATTATTATTATTATTATTATTATTATTATTATTATTATATAAAAATGATGCAGTTAAAGTGATCAGTATATCAAAAACGAAAATTTCGAATAAGATACATGAATATTTTGCCTTTCATTGGTCAATTTCATTTTTATCTATAAAGCTGACTCCATTTCCCCGTCTTCTGAAACAAGAATTATAAATAATTGTCGTTTACACTAAATGGACTAATTATGGCTTAGACGGAATGCTGAATTAGTAATTTCATATGGTTTGATCGTGTGGAGAAGACATTGGTGGACGAAGCGACTGATGTTTTGGAAATAGTGGGCAAGTGTGTGTGTGTTTGAAAAAAAGGATGTTTGTTTTTTGAAAGATTTTTTTTAAAGAATTTTTTTAAAAGAATTTCTTGATCATTTAATCGCTGATTATGAAATAGTAGGCACGTGTTTGTCTGTTTGTGTGTGCGTTTTTTAATAGGATGTTTGTTTATTTTATTTGTATTTTTAAGAATATTTAAGAATTTAAGAATTACATCATTCAACTTTTGATTATTAAATCGGAAAATAAATTGAGAGAGAGAGAGAGAGAGAGAGGGTTTGACTTACACACTAAAAGAGTAAGATAAACACTTCGAAATGACAGGATAATCGAAGGGAAGAATAAATGACAATAAAAGAGTAGAGATAAATAAATTCCATAAATGAAATAAAAGTGATCGGGTATAAAATAACACGTACTTTTCAATGTCAGTAATGAGATGCAGGAATCATTACACGCTCGCTCTCTCTCTCTCTCTCTCTCTCTCTCTCTCTCTCTCTCTCTCTCTCTCTCTCTCTCTCTCTCTCTCTCCTCCCTGGTGATAGAAGCTCTCTCTCGACGTGGTTCGGAAGTCACGTAAAATCCCCCCCATTCATTTTCTTTAAAAGTAATGAAATAACAGCTGGATGCGAGCTCGCACTAAAGAGGAGATGATCCAAACAGATCACAATGCATTTGAATCCATTGTTGTGGTATTGGGATTCTATAATTAGGTCGCTCCGTTAATGGGCGCTTTTAATTCGGATGTTAATGACCTTATAAGAGAGAGAGAGAGAGAGAGAGAGAGAGAGAGAGAGAGAGAGAGAGAGAGAGAGAGAGAGAATCACTTTTCAGTATTGGCGTGAGTTCTAGTTTTAGTTTGTTTTTGTATTAAAATTCAGAATGTCTTTAGTACTGTGGAAAATGTCAATAGTATTGTTACACCTTTGTTTTAATCATTTTATTTATTAATTTTTTATTAAATCGATCATGTAATTGCTTAAGTCAGCCAATAATGGTGTTTACTATTAATTATTCAGTGTTTATTTTCAATACCAAAACATAGGCTGCCCAAATTTACTTACAACAGTATTTGCGTCGTACTTTCACTGTTTCGCGAATATTTACAACTTGCCTTTATTGAATATTATCTATTAGTTGAGCTAACTATCCCAATTGATGACTGTCATTGACTGATGCTAAATTCGTGTTGAAACTTCCGTAGGTCATCGTATTTTGTGAATAAATCTGAAAGGGCATATTTACGGAAACTGACAAATCCCGCTGTTGAGCCTTCGACTTAATTTCCTGCTCGTGTTTCGTATGTACATATCTTCTCTAATCCCCCCTCCAGTTTCCTCCTCCAACGTAAATCCCCCTTTCAGGAGATTTTGGGGATTTTCATGGAACCGCCTACATGGTGTTCCGGCTTGTCTGTCCGCGAGAGGAGAATTTGAGTGCTAGGACTAGGTGGCGTCGGTCTTCTGTTTTTATTTCTCTTTTCTTCTTCTTCTTCTTCTTCTTCTTCTTCTTCTTCCTTCTCTTCCCTTGGGTTCCAGATCCGTAGTCAGTTTCCCATGGCGAGGAAGACGGGAAAAAAAAAACTTTTCCTTCACATTCCATGAATTAATCATTTTAGGCTCGGCGTGCGAATTCCACCGGGGGAGAGAGTTGTTCTGTCCCCCCCCTTTCCCCCTCCCCTCCCCCTCCCTCCTCCCCGGACCTCCTCGAGACATTTCTTCCTTCCAACTCCTCGTCTTCCCCGAGGAGGTCAACGAAAAGCTAAGGTTCCTGTCTGTCCAGAAGATTATAGCGTCAAATGACCTGGCCAGGGTTCACTGTGTCCTGTGATCTATTATTATTTTGTTGTGTGTGATTATTTCTTCCTTCCAAAGAAGTTTTCGTCCCCTCATTATCATCAGTATCATCATCATCTCAGTTAATAATAAAAGCTATGATGAATGTGCTTACATAATAGAACTCGTCATTGACAACTAACAAGGTGTAGCCATGTTTGCATCGGCGAGAGTTTGTCGTTTGTGTTTTGTTATGGGAATGGAGCTTATGCAGACTAAATAATGAACCCCCCAGCGTAGGAAAATGAATCATTAAACACCTGTATCCATGCATATTATGTATAGATGATATTAGTTACCTAAATGACCAAAATAGACGTATACAAACAATACATACACAGAAGAATGTACAAAATGTACATTATTTTCTACAGTATATAAATCCCACTTCGCCCTGATCGCAATCTCTCAATACACCCTCTTTCTCTCCCCCCCTCCCCCTGCAGGGCCTGCGAGAGTAAGGCTGAAGGCTCGAACACCATGGAACGATACACTCCGCAGCGCAAGTTCGCCGACCGGCGGTACCAAGTGTCCGGGGCGAGGACTTACTTCTACGTGAACGAGGCCCAGTGCGAGAAGAACATGGAGACGTTCATGAACTGCATCGACGCCGTCTCTGGTAAGAGGGGCTTTGCTTTGGAGATTTAGTGTTGGTTTTCAGTTTTTTATTTTTTAGTAGTGGTTCTTAGTTTCTTTTAGTATTGGTTCTCATAATTTGAAGAGTATTGGTTCTCGTGTTTGAAGAGTATTGTAGATTTTACGAGTGCCGATTCTTATTTTGTTATTAAGGATATTGGTTCTTATGTTTTATTCTTTTATTAAATTTTTTTTAAAGAGTATTGGTTCTCGTGTTTGAAAAGTATTGTAGATTTTACGAGTGTTGATTCTTATTTTGTTATTAAGATTACCGATTCTTTTGTTTTATTCTTAGTTTTTTCAAGAGTACTGATTCTCGTCTTTGAAGAGTATGATTTTACGAGTGTTGATTCTTACTTTGTTATTAGAATTGATTTTTATTTTTTTTCTTAGTTTTTTTTTTTTTAATATGTATTGGTTCTCGTGTTTGACGAGTATTGTGATTCTACGAGTGTTAGGAATATTGATTTTTATGTTTTAAAAGAGTATTATGTTGCACGAGTACAGATTCTTGTTTTTCATCCTGATTTTTTAAGAGTATCGATTCTCATTTTGTAGGAGTATTTTTTATGAAGATTTATTCTTAATTTTAAGAGTATTGATTCTTATTTTATATGAATGTATATTGTTTCGTATGTTTTAACAGTATTGATTCTCATTTTTAGGAACATTTTTTAAGAGTATTGATTTTCATGTTTTAAAAGTATTGATTCTATTTTTTAAGAGTATTGAGTCATATTTTTTTAAGAGTATTGATTCTCCTGTTCATGCTTTGAGTACTGATTCTTACGTTTTTGCGATTTCTTGATCGGTGGATTTCTGGAAATAGTCTCTCGAATTTTGTTTTTCCCTGATCTATAATAATTTTTCTCCACTATTATTCGTCCTGTTAAATGGAAATTCACTTGTAGATGATGGACTATGGTAGCATCATCTCTTTTAGGTAATAAAAAGTTGACAGAAATTGAAAACATCTTTTTTTAGGGAATAAATGTTGACAGAAATTGAAAACATCTTTTTTAGGCAATAAAAAGTTGACAGAAATTGAAAACATCTTTTTTTAGGAAATAAAGATTTGACAGAAATAGAAAACTTCTTTTTTTTGGGTATTAGAAAGTTGACAGAAATTGAAAACTTTTTTAGGTAATAAAAAGTTGTCAGAAATTGAAAAAATCTTTTTTTTAGGTAATGAAAAGTTGACAGAAATTGAAAACATCTTTTTTTAGGTAATAAAAAGTTGACAGAAATTGAAAACATTTTTTTAGGTAATGAAAAGTTGACATAAATTGAAACTATCTTTTTAGGTAATAAAATGTTGACAGAAATTGAAAACCTTTTTTTAGGTAATGAAAAGTTGACAGAAATTGAAAATATCTTTTTAGGTAATAAAATGTTGACAGAAATTGAAAACCTTTTTTTAGGTAATGAAAAGTTGACATAAATTGAAACTTATCTTTTTAGGTAATAAAATGTTGACAGAAATTGAAAACATTTTTTTAGGTAATAAAAAGTTGACAGAAACTGAAATATCTGTTTAAAAAAAAAGAGGGAACATTTGAGTATATTGTCAATTAACCTTGGACAGAGCCACTTGCTTCCTTGAAGAGAAGTAATACCGTATTTTTGGTGAAAAATGACTCGAGTCTCAAGAATGTGGAAAAATGGTAAAAAAAAAAAATAAATAAGAAAAAAAAAAGAACAGAAAAGACACGGAATTAAAGAGTAAAAGTAAGACTTAAGTATTCTGACACGAAGCGAATGTTCAAATCAAGCTAAAATATAACGTAAAATCAAGGCGATTCTACTTAAAAAGGAAACAACCAAAACCTCTCTCCTCTCTCCAAACCTCTCTCTCTCCACGCTTCTCTCTCTCTCTCTCTCTCTCTCTCTCTCTCTCTCTCTCTCTCTCTCTCTCTCTCTCTCTCTCCGTGTCGTGAATTGAGACCTTCAGTGGCTATTATTAACAATGTCCACGCAAGTTTCGCTGATAAACTGCGCGCGCGTGTACACACGCAACTTATGTATAAATATTTGTTTATTAGCAGGTGTTCAGTATATTATATATATATATATATATATATATATATATATATATATATATATATATATATTGTGTGTGTGTGTGTGTGTGTGTATTACATATATGCATGCATGCATATATATATATATATATATATATATATGCTATGTACACACACACCCTCTGTTTATTAGCCAGGTGTTCAAGTCAAACCACTGAAAGCGATTCCCTTCCCAACTATTGAACCGGTTTCCCAAACTTAGCTTCAATTGCACAGAATGCAAGTGTGCAATTTGGGATCGCAACTTGCGTGGGTATCGCTAAATTAAAAGTACATTCAAGGTCTGGACTTGAGAGGGGGGGGGGGGGGGTTGGAGGCGAGTGTATATCGACCAGTTGGTTTTTTTCTTTTTTGCGGGGAGAAGTCGCCCGAATTCTTTAGTTTATATTTTAGCGTGATTTTAACATTTTCTTTTGTGTGCATTTACGTGTCTTTATGTTCATTTGTGCTTTGCCATTTTCGTATTTTTGAGTCTTTTGTCGTTATTTTTTTTCACGTCCTGCTTTCCGTGCTAACAGAATTAATTGCGCGTTTTATGTAGCTACGAAAAACGGCACTATTTCTCTTCAAGGAAACAAGTGAATCTGACCACACACACACACACACACACACATATATAGATATATATATATATATATATACTATATATATATATATATATATATATATATATATATATATATATATATCTATATATTTGTGTTTGTGTATGTATTGAAGGGGTGAAAAAAAGCGAGTACAAAAATGTATATTACACTGAATTCGCTTTCTATTCTATACTAGTAAACCTTGTTCCTTCAATTAAACTGCTATTTTGCAAGACAAGCCGTTATCCTTGAATAAGACGACGGCCTCTATCACATAATTTCGTGGCCTTTTTGCGTCAACAGTTACCGAAAAGAAAATAAGAAAACTAATTATCGCAAGTCAGAATCCATCAATTAAGTCCGTATTACTGACTATGTAATCGGATAGATTAAATGCTATTTACTCCCTTCAGGAAACCGTTTGTGTAAAATTATGACCTTGGGTGCCCTTACGAGTCAGGGGGGGGGGGGGGGCACTCCTGACCCCCGAGACCACTTCCAGATACATACGTAACATTCCTAACCCCCTACTTTCGGGGGCTCTGCGGTATACTGCAGTCTCCCCCCTCCATCAACCCCGCTTTGGACGAAAACGGGAGTCTCGTCGAAAACGGGGAAATTTGTTGTGTAAGTTGACAGAGGGGAAATATGGCCCGGATTTGGGGCTTATATTTTGGCATATCGACGTGTTTGTCGTTGAACACGAAGGCCTGATGTAAGTTTTTACTGAATGGAGGTTATCTCTCTCTCTCTCTCTCTCTCTCTCTCTCTCTCTCTCTCTCTCTCTCTCTCTCTCTCTCTCTCTCTCTCTCTCTCTCAGGAATTTAATCACACTTGCAAGCCCCAGCTACCCGATCTGCATTGCTAATAGATTGTGGAGACGTTGACAATGCTTTATGTGAGACAGAAATAAATATTGATTCATTACATTTATCATGCAATTTGTAATTTTTTACTTCCAGTTGAAAAGCTTATTAACTAGATTTTTTTTCTGTAAATCACTTGACTTTTATTAATGTTTATATTTATGAATAATGTGAAAATTGGAACCCAGTCATTGGTAGTCGGTTTGCAAAATACCTCTGCAAATAATTTTATTTTATTCCAGTTTATTATTTATAACTGACAGCTGTTTTAACGGAGAATGCTCGTAAATACGCCCAGAATTACTAGCTGGTGGTTAGTTCAGACAAATATCCAATTAATGAGACCGGCAGGTTTATATGCTAACGTCATTCATAAATGCTACTTAGCACCTGCAATCAGAACGTGACGTAATCACGGCACATACTGGATATGTAATGCAAATATTGCTTCAAGCGGTATCAGCCCCCGCGATGCACTTCGATTTCAACCCCGCCATTCGCGGTTTGTGTTGACAGAGGCGCGAGTAATGTCTCTCAGATGTTACGCATATTGACGAGTTGTCACGGTGCAAGCATTCCTACACGTCCACTCGTATTGGTTCTCGGTTTTCGGTTTGGTATCTCTCTCTCTCTCTCTCTCTCTCCCGAAAATCTCAGTTCCCTGATATTTTGAGGGCGTTTATTCAGATATTTTTACTGTGAAAAGCACTTGTATAAGATTCCGTACAATCTCTCTCTCTCTCTCTCTCTCTCTCTCTCTCTCTCTCTCTCTCTCTCTCTCTCTCTCTCACATGCATGTATACCAGGCGTCTTTATGATACGTATGTAAAATGTTAACCTCATAAATGTCCAACCATTCCATTCGATCTCCCGAGAGCAGTAATCTGAAATCAGGTCAGTTTATCGTCGACCGAAGGACCTTAAAAACATCGACATTCTTCACATTCTTACATTCTTTCCTACTACCTTTGCTTAAAATAACAAGGGGGGGGGGGAGGGGGGGAAGTTGGGTCACTACGGAACGGAAGTGTTAACAGCGACACTGCCGGGTAATACGACATACACTGGAGATGCTTCGTTAATAATTAAAATGACTCCTATGGTTGGTTTCGTGACCTGAGGCAGGTCGTTACATAGCCCCAGTTTGAGTAATTAAGAGAGAGAGAGAGAGAGAGAGAGAGAGGCCGTACGGAATTTTACAATTAATAATAATAATGATATATATCTTACAATTTAAGTTAATATATATATATTAATGTATCATATATATATGTATATAATATATAAATATACTGTATAATATATGTAATTCATATAATATCTATATAGTATATATATTATATATATATATATATATATTATATATTATTATATATATGTTTATATATATATATATAAAAGTAGATATATATTATTTAATATAGAAAAAATCTCGAGTCTCTTAAAAATTCAATTAAACAATCTTAGCTTACGAAACTTAAAGCCCCCTTTCGTATAACTGATCTTCTACTTGCATAGTGAAGAAAAATATGAACACGAGGCTCGCTCGCTAGCTCAGAGAAAATAAGCCGGAAAAATCGGTTTTCTGTCTCAAGTTAAAAAGAAAAAAACAAGTTTGAGAACTTCTGATGAATTTTGGATGTTTTTTTTACTCGGTGGATCTGAAGAAAAACTGAACCCCCCGTCTCCCACCAAAAAAAAAAAATAAAAAATAAATAAATAAATTAAAAAATAAATATCTCGTAGGAGGGTAGTTCCGTCCGTACACCGAACGCGCAGGACTGTAAGCATTACTGAAGGTCCTTTTCAGCGTCCGTTCGGCCCCTAGCTGCAACCCCTATCATTCCTTTTACCGAACCTCCGCTCATATTCCTCCATCTGACTTCCCATCCTCTTCTAAACAACTGTCGTGGTTTTTCTCCTATTATACCTTTGTTACCTCTGACTCAAGTTTCCTCTCGACGCTGAATGACCTCGTAGGTCACAGCGCTTGGCCTTTGACCTGAAAGCTATTTTCTATTCCGATCAATAAAAAGAATTTATTTCGGAATTGGAATTCGATGTTGAAATCATTCTGTCGAGTGGAAATCGGAAGCCCTAATTATGTAAAGCGTTTCGGAAATGAGAAATATCAAGAGATGATTGTAAAATAGGAAGTGGAAATGATTAAGAAGGGGAAGGATGATTGAATCTCCCCTTTTATTATTAGTTTTGCTTTGTGGGATTTAGCATTGAATAATTATATATATTATATCTATAATAATATATATATATCTATATAATATAATATTATATGAATTATATATAGATATATAATATATAATATATATATTTTATTATACACACACACGTTATAAGTTTCTAAGTATTTGTATATTGTAAAATATATATATATATATATATATCTATATATATATATATATATTATATATAGATATATTATATATATAGATATTATATATATATATATATATACACACGAGTTTTTATCACATCACAGTGATGTATATGTGTATATACATATCATATATATATATATATATATATTATGTATGCCATAGAATGTAATAATAATAATAATAATAATAATAAAATGAATAATAATAATAATAATAACAATAATAATAAATAATAGCCCTTACGTAGCCGTTCTGGTATTCAAATCTTTGTCGAAAAGTCCGTAGAGTTATATGGTCATTGTTTTATAACAACAACAAATAATTTATAAAATTTTACAAACCACCTTACGCGATATTTACCCGACACTCGCCTGTTATGATTGTGCCCGTGGAAGTTATAGGTGTTATCTATAACCTTATCTATAACCTCTTAACGACAGCTTTTCGTTTTCTATTGCAGATGCGACGCATGGGACGGGTTTTGCTGCGATTAAGATGACAGCGCTCGGGAGACCTCAGTTACTGGTAAGAGTGAATTATTATTATTATTATTATTATTATTATTATTATTATTATTATTATTATTTGTGTGCTGGAACCATATAAAGCACAGTTATTTTTTTAATGTTTTGAATGGTGTTTCCGAAATTCAATTTTCCAAAAACTGGTCAAATTGCTTAGATCTCTCTCTCTCTCCTCTCTCTCTCTCTCTCTCTTCTCTCCTCCTCTTCTCTCTCTCTCTCTATCTCTCTAAGTTAGCATTAACAATCCCCATGTACACATTTCATATTTCATACACGTCCGAATATGGATATATGGTGCTTACTAAGTGAAATAATTAGACCTTACGTCTATTTATTATAATCCCAAGTAGGGCGGGCTAGTGCCGTCAGTGCACCTCACTGTATGCTGTGTAGGCATTAGTGAATGTTCTCTGCAGCGTCCCTGTGGCCCCTAGCTGTAACCCATTTCATTCCTTTTACTGCACCTCCGTTCGTATTCTCTTTCTTCCATCTTGCTATCCACCCTCTCTAACCTCCTTTACGGCCAATTTCCTTTCTAGCTCTGAATGACCTCGTAGGTCCCAATGCTTGGCCATTGGCCTAAACTCCGTATTCCATTCCATCCCTAAATATTATAATGGACTTAGGGACCTAGGCTTAGTGTATCTCCAAAAGACGACGTGACATAGATTAAAATTTTATGGTGAAGAGACCTTGCTCGTGACCTTTGTAAATGGGAGATGCCTATTGGTCGTTTCGTGTGTCACGTGACGTCATCGCCTTTTAAGCCTAAAACCTCACGATGTTTTCACAAAGAATTTCTCTCTCTCTCTCTCTCTCTCTCTCTCTCTCTCTCTCTCTCTCTCTCTCTGCCCTTGACTTACATAAATCTGGCTGTGTCGTGATATTGTTATAGAAGGGGTCACTAGTTGGTGTTTATAGCTGAAACTCCCAGTAGCGTGATGGTGTGACGCCAGTTTTAGTAGACATAAATCAGTCAGTCAGTCGAAGGGCATGAAAGGTTAGGTGTGTGTGTGTGTGTTTGTATGCGAGATGGAATTATTATATTAAATAGTGTAAGGTAATGGAAGAATGGAAGACAACGCAAAATCGACATATTTGTCGTGTTAGTGAATTCCTCAATAAATGCTGGATAAAACTACTTATGATAGTACTTTGAGAGAGAGAGAGAGAGAGAGAGAGAGAGAGAGAGAGAGAGAGAGAGAGAGAGAGAGAGAGCATCTTCGACCTCCTAAAAGGGAATTAAAAAATATTTAATTCCGGGAAAAAAGGAATGTTCTGATTCCAACTGGCATTTTCTCTTTATAACGAAGTGGAAATTCTTGAGAATTGAAGGGTGAGAATGCCAATTAATTTTTAAACAAGGCGTGATCCGACCTCTAGCTTACTCGGGGCGCATGCTAAGTCAAATAGAGCGTTATTTCCCAAACAAAAATTAAAATGAATACGCTATATTTGATTAGAAATTGTTCTGTACTGTTTAATTGATTAACGCGCATTATTTATTTTTTTACATTTGCATTCTTATATAAAAATCATAAATATCCTATCCTAAAACTCTTTTGCAGACCCTTTTAGGCTTCTCCATTGACCTTTCCTACCCCCCAACAAGAACAACAACAACAACAACAACAACAAATTAGTTTGTAGGCTTACTGCCCGAGTAAGCGAAAATAGAGCCTTTAATGACTATCCGATATAAATCACGCCCCCGCCCCCGCCCACCCACCCACCCAGCTCTCGATAACGGTCTTATCTCCTTCGGAAGCTCTCTCACGGCTTTTCCTCAGCCGTTAATTCCATTCTCTCTCTCTCTCTCTCTCTCTCTCTCTCTCTCTCTCTCTCTCTCTCTCTCTGGTAACCTTTCATAATGGAAGTTTCGACTATGGACCAAAATAGAGAAGACTTCCTCTATAACAGTAACATGAGAAAGGCAGTAAATTTATATAGGTCAGAGAGAGAGAGAGAGAGAGAGAGAGAGAGAGAGAGAGAGAGAGTGATTGTGTGTCTGTAACTGTAAATGAATGCTGAACTTAATTTCCCCTCATCAGCTGCTTTGAGAGTTCCCCAATACTTTTCCCGTCCACTCGCCGCTGTAGCCCCTCGGTCAAAATCCCTCTCTCGCTCTCCCGGTCTTATCTTCGTCCTTTGCCGGTCCATCGCCTCCCAGATTATCATTTGGGCTTTTGTCCAACTCCTCTTCCAGGACCGGAGTGAATTGCCTTGCGAGATTGACTCCCACACTACCCGAGGTATCCTTCTAGCCTGCGAAGACGCGAGACGTATAATATTTTGCACTCTTTGCGGACGACTCTCTCTCTCTCTCTCTCTCTCTCTCTCTCTCCTCTCTCTCTCTCTCTCTCTCTCTGATCCTAGAATTGTATCTGCTTTCGATATGATCTAGATCTCCTTGGATTGCACATCCAATTCTCTGGCAGCAGATGTGTTCAGGGATAATTCCCTAAATGATGTAGGGGATTTTCCCCGAGTTCATTAGTCAGTGGATTAGATATGACGTCACTGATTTGGAGATGTTACGCGTCCAGTTACGTACACTCTTTCTATAGAGGGATTTAATTTTAATGTGCTGACGCCATTGCCATAAATGAATTTTAAGAAAACTGAGCCACACGTTTCCATCGGAAAGCAACGTTCATTTTGTAGCCGCCTTCGTCATAGCATCGATTCCACCGATAGTTTACTAAAAATAAGTAGTCTTCCCCTGTCACGTAACCCCTATAAATCTCCCTGTTTGGAAACCAAAGTTCCGTGCGGCTGTTAGGCTGCCAACTAGCACAATAACTTTATTCCTCTCGCTCCTCTCATCTCAACTCGCTCTCTCTCTCTCTCTCTCTCTCTCTCTCTCTCTCTCTCTCTCTCTCTCTCTCTCTCTCTCTTCACGAACATCATTACGAGAGGAGAGTCCTTTTGACCTTCCGTGACCTCCAACCGGCCCGTCCCACATCGGGACGACAGCGATATACCCGGTAGAAGACGCAGCAGTTCCCTTCGGTAAGGGAATATCACATTTGTTTTGAAGCCTGGAATTGTGAGGGGAGTTCCCCGATGCGTGATCGGTAAATGTCATTTCGTAACCTGCCCCAGTCTGGGACGATGTCCGTGTTAGCTCGGTGTCCCCTTTATTATACAATACGGCCTCTGCTTTCCTTTTATTTAACCTTTTCGTCTCTCATATATCTCTGTGACACTATCAGGAACGTTCATTGCTCCATCTAACTGGGTTTTTATATGCTTATTCGCTCTCATAACCTTTCTCTTGCTCGCTTTTGCACTCGACTTTCTATCGCAGTTTCTCTTCACTGCCCTCAGTCCCACGCAAGCGCCTCAGTGGCGTGCGTGATCGGTATGGTCTTGACCTGCCACCGCGGTGGCCGCGAGTTCGATTCTCGGGTATTCCATTGAAGTGTGAGAGATGTTTATTTCCGGTGATAGAAGTTCACTCGCGACGTGGTTCGGAAGTCGCGTAAAGCCGTTGGTCCCGTTGCTGAATAACCACTGGTTCCATGCAACGTCAAAACACCATACAAACAAACAAACAAACGATCAGTTCCATGCTATTTTGCATGTCTTGTGCAAACGTCAGCCATTGCACTCATTCATGACCAGTTTTTATATCTGGCAGCTCTGCATACACGTGTTAAGCCATTTCTGTGACGCACAAAAGACGCACCAGCATAACTTAATTCTGTATCTGGTTCCTGTGGGTATAACGATTCTGCCAAGTTGATCTGCTCAGTGTTCTTCGTTTGCGTAAGTTTTACATTACTTTCGTCCCCCGTGAATCATCCGCCTTATGTACTATATGTGATATTACGTGGCTTTCTTTCGAACGTCATCGTTTGAAGTCTTCGATGACATCTTTTGGCAGTCGTAGAAAAGAATTCCCCCGGAATAGCAACCATTTTTACTTTCTTTTTATTTTTTCAAAGAACACCAGTTCTCTCCCTCTCTTGCGCCATCTTGAAATGGTGCCAGAGCTTTTGAGTTGTGGCGGCGATGACTGTTGCATGAACTCTCTCTCTCTCTCTCTCTCTCTCTCTCTCTCTCTCTCTCTCTCTCTGAAGAACGATTACGAAAACTGATTATGGGCCAGCCGGTTCTTATTCCTTCATTTCTCAAGGGGTTTCGAGAGGGGCGGGGCGGGGGCGGGCGGGGGGAGGGGGACAGTTGTTGATGTCACAGGAAATGGTTACGTGGCGTTTCTTCTCTTCTGCCAAAAAAAAACAAGAAAAAGTCTTCTGGTCATGTGTTTATGTATATATTTATTTATTTGTTTATTTACTAACAGTTTTACACATGTTTTGAAATTGGTAGCGTGAACGTTTATTTTATGCAACATTGCACTTAAAACTTCCTAGTGACGACTCCTTTGCATAGAATGTCCCTGCAATACTTGGTCACCCTCTGACTTCATATCTTTGTTCAGTCGATGACGGTAATCAATTTTGTCTCCTTGATGTAAAAATCCTTCGGCACTTTGTGTAGGGTCTTGTGTAAACAATACACACGCTCATACACACGGGGTGTTCTCGAGTATACCCGTGCAGGGCGAAGGAATAAAACTAACAGAATCAGGAGCTTGGCTAAGGAAATAGGAAGATAGTGCGTGGTGAAGTTGTAAAAACATAGAACACAAGACATGTAAGTGAAGCGTAGTATAGGCTATTTGAACCGAGAACAAGTTGTAAGTCAGGTGAGGAGCATTTAGATATTGCTCACCAAGACTACATAACAAAATACCGCTTGAAGTGAAGATCATGCAAGAAGAGTAGTGCCTCAGTGGCGTGATCGGTATGGTCTTGGCCTGCCACCTCGGTGGCCGCGAGTTCGATTCTTGAGGGGTTACAGATGTGTATTTGTGGCGATAGAAGTTCACTCTCGACGTGGTTGGGAAGTCACGTAAAGCCGTTGGTCCCGTTGCTGAATAACTACTGGTTCCATGCAACGTAAAAACACCATACAAACAAACATACATACATACAAGAAGAAAGCAAATTTAAAACAGAAATAAAGGGACTGATTCTGCAAGAGTTACGATACTGACGAGAAAACACTTATAAACAATTATAAAATACAAGAAGCAACTTATTAAGTAGCCCGCTAGAGAGGGAATCATCCCTTTAGAGGCTGTACATAAAACCAAAACAAGTAAACAAGTATACAGGTACACAAGAAGAAAGAGTAGTCACGAGAGAACTGACAGATAAGAAGGGTAGAAAGTAGAAGCTGCAGAAACTTATGAAAAAAAACTTTAAAGTCTACATTAACGAAGAGTAAGACAATTATGGCAAAAAGAAACCAGAATGTTAATGAAAGGGAGGGTGGAAGAATGGGGGTGACTGACTCATTTAATTATTAGGAAGCAAACGTGATGAATGAAAAGGGAAGAAAACGAAGGTGGCAGGATCTGTGCTGAAGGTTTGAGTGACAATACGAGTCTTGAAAGCTCAGAGCTGTAATGTACGAAAGGTTGAACCAACTCGCCTTTATGGAAGTAATGTGAATGTTGAGTGAAAATGACACTTCGGGCAGATCTGATGGGACAATCTGGGTCGTATGGGGGAAGAAAGGTTGATAAGGCGAGAAAATAAGAGATAGATGTAGTGAAAAAAGGTTACCAGTTATGAAATTATGAATATTCATGGCTTCATATAGGATTTGGAGGAAGAGAAGATTGTGAAAAATGTATAGAATTTGAAAGTTTTATCGGAAAGAGAGGAGAAGGGAATAGCGTTGCCTACATGATGGTCTTGAAGGAACAGGACTTAAAATCCAAGAAGCAAATGAGCACATGCTAATTAGAGGTGAGTGACGCACGTAATGTGTGATATTTGAGGTGGTGTTGGTGAGCCTCCTGTATAGGTATTTGGGACGTAGAAAAGTGGCCAGGGTTGCAACCCCACGCAACGTACAAGGATGAATGTATATGGACTATGGATAATCATATTGCTCAGTTCGGTTGAAAAGGAAAATGGTTGACTGGCGTTAAAAGAAATCTTATATTGATCAGTATTCATGGCTGACGATGATATTTCTCAAAAGGATTTAACCTGATAATTCTCTCTCTCTCTCTCTCTCTCTCTCTCTCTCTCTCTCTCTCTCTCTCTCGATTAGGTTCTGCCGAGTGAGGGATAGAGTTCCGCTTTAAGTGCTTATCTCGAGCGCTGGTTTGATCCTCGTCAGCTTTTTTTTTTTTTTTTTAATGGTTGATCTCACTAAGTTATGCCTTTTCCTTATTCATTCTCTTGTTGTTCCGTTCACTTCCTCCTCACGCGAGCGATAGATAAGAGACACTTGCCGGCTACCAATATCCTGTTTGTCAAGAGGTCAGCCACCTGGAATGATTACTACGTCTCTCTCTCTTCTCTCTCTCTCTCTCTCTCTCTCTCTCTCTCTCTCTCTCTCTCATACGATTAGGTGTCCCACCTTCCTTCCCCCCTTATTATCACGAGGGCTAAACGATTTAGCTCTGAAAAGGACCTACTACAGATTTTCAAGATGCTTAAGCTTAGTCTTTTGAGATGAATGTTACTCGTCACTCGAGATGGGGGATGGTGGGGGAATGAAGACTCGGGATTCGAGGATGGCTGGGGAGGAGGGGGAGGGGGAAAATGGTCTCTATATGTCACCTCCCCCGCAATACTTGGCGTCTAGCCAACCGGGAGAGAGATAGCGCTTTCGTAACTGGGTTTCCTTTTTCCATAACGATGTATGACGCAGGAAGATTTTGACGGGCCATTTTTTTATTATTGGTCTTTTCTTTCTCTTATATCTTTTCTCGTTATTGACAAGTCTTTGGTTGGAGATAACAGAGGTTTTACTGATAGGATGTGTGAACTTCTTCTCTCTCTCTCTCTCCCCCCCGTCTTTGTACCGCCCACGCGCATTCAAGTCCTTATTAAAGTCGCTAACAAATGCTGTCGAGTCTCTGCGTCATTTAGGCCTAAGAGCATTTGCATCTTGTTTCATTCAACTTTGCATCCTCTTGAAATCATTTTCGAAATCAACGACTGTCATCAATTTTGCATAGAGATGAGTCTGCGTTAGGTAGAATAAGAGGCCAAAGAGTGTACTCTCACACTGAGCGGGGGACATGTTTTAAGAATTGTTTTAGCATTGCGAAGAATTTGGCTTAAATCTTACTTCGATAGCGTAGTACTAAGTACATTCGGATAGCATTGTACTAAGCACATTGGAATGTAGATTATTTTTATTTATTTATTTATTCACCTTCGTGATTAAGAAGTAAATTATTAAATATCTAACACGATACACACGTTACAGATATACGTACAGTTTCACTCGGTTTCTGAGCGGACGCTGTCTGTTTATTTTCACGGAGTCGTTCTCTCTGCACGTATTATTCACCTGACCTCGAGCGCCATTGCAGACACCGGCGATATCACATCGCCGCTGTGGGTGGGCGGGCGGGTTGAAGAAAATCGAACGATCGTTTGGTGGGCGGGCGGGTGGATGGGTAGACAGGAGTGGTTTAGGAGTTGGGTAGCATCCAGGGAGGGAGTTGGAGAAGAATAAGAATAAGAAGAAGAAAGGAAAGGAGTTGAATGGCTATGAAAGTTACGGTGGGCGGTTGTGGTGTAGTGTTGGTGGGCGTATGGTAGGGCCGGTCACCTTTAACTTCCGTCCCGGTACTGGGGATGGAACGAGTTGCGTCTTCGAGGCATAAGTGCGTTGCGAACGTTCCTTTATGTCACGTCGGTCAATAAAAATAGGTCTACTATAGTTTTGCAACTTGATGTTAATACTTATGAGGCATCGTTCGATGAATATATGCTAAGAAAGCACGTTTTGAAACAGAACTCGATACTCGCCTATTCCGCAAGAGCTATGATACTGACGAAATAACACTGAAAGAATTATATAATATAAGTAGCACCTTATTTTGAAAACTCTGAAATATAAGAAGCACCTCATTTAGAAAACGCACAAAACGAGAAGCCAAAGTAGCTCGATACGAGTTGAGCACAATGAATTTGTTAAACGGTTACATCTCTTAGTTTATTGTTATTTATTATATTTTGTATATTGGCACAAGTGTTTATAGTAGGTAGTGTCTATAGGCCACTATTGTCGCACTAAAACCCCGTGATGTGGATGGAGATTGACTGGCCGTATTGAATCTGTAGGACACCGAATTATTATAGAAGGGAAGATGAATGGCTTAGTGAGCTATTGTCATAGCTACTTATTTATAGCAAGGAGGAGTAATTGAATTGTCTCCTGGATGAATGATTAACTACGGGAATGAGAGTCAATGAACTAACTGTACTACTGTTTTTAGAAATAGCATTCAGGAAACTGATTAAATGAACTGTGGGTTGTGCCTTCCTTAGAGTTTTATGCACATTTTACTTATTATGCCTCGGGTCAGCTGATGTTGTTATTTCACATCATTATTAACATTAACTTCTCTCAACAAACTTGAAACTTCATTCCTGGATGGTTCCTGTTCGTCTGATGCTACTAAGGGTAGTGTGTACAAACAACAAAGGTGCACTGTAGGCATTACTTAAGGTTACATTCCTTTTGCAGCACCTCCTTTCATATTCTCTTTCT
Source organism: Macrobrachium nipponense (assembly GCF_015104395.2). Classification (NCBI taxonomy): domain Eukaryota; kingdom Metazoa; phylum Arthropoda; class Malacostraca; order Decapoda; family Palaemonidae; genus Macrobrachium; species Macrobrachium nipponense. The sequence continues at coordinate 50,943,143 of NC_087220.1, forward strand.
TCCATCTTACTTTTCTCCCCCTCCTAATAATTATTTTATAATGCAAGTGCAAGTTTGTCCTCCTGTTACACCTTTCTAACCTTTTACTGTCAATTTCCGTTTCAGCGCTGAATGACCTCATAGTTTTCAATTCTATATTCAGTTCACTTCAAACAACAAAGTACAAGATACTCATTATTGTACCTCACCGCCTCCGTTTATTGCGTCATTAAATTCAAAATAATCTTTATTTCCACAGATGCAACTGTCAGAAGTCATCGCGCGAGCCCGCCAGTACTTCACCCAAGTCACTGGCGAGACAGGCCCCATCCTCTTGACCGACGTCAACACCGACGTCTTCGAGAAACGATTCAGGCAGGAGAACGTCAAGGTCGACGAACCTGCCGTGACGAAATGGCTGAAGAACATGACGTACGACAAGAAAGGGTTGATCCACATCTTCTCTTGGTCCGGACTCATCGATGCGAATATGCTCTTGAGCGACATGTTCAGAGTCCCCAACCTCAACACAGGGCAGATGGAACCCCTTATCTCCGCCCTCACCAGAGAGGAAGAGGAAATGTTCAAAAATATGATGCGTAGACTTCACACCATATTCCAGGTAGATTGGGGATTTCTGCAAATTATTTTTTGCACCTGATATCTTGACACTTTCTAATGGGTAGCTGTGACTATCTACTGTATAAATCAGTTTCATTGATGTTGAAATTAGACATGTCAATAAAATTATTCAGTTTGGGAACTTTAAGATAATACGTTAGTATTATAAAACAGGCAAAAATGCATAAAAAATTGTCCCATAAAACATTACTGTTGTAACGGTATTAAGGGATAGGGGCACTTTACAGTGTAAATCACTGATGTGTTTATATTGTCCTGCAATTAATACTTTCATAACTATTTTTATGGCATTTGTATTGAAAAGATGGTGTAATTGCATCTGTCAAATCAGATCATTTATTGGATTTTTTCATTGGCATGTGAAGGAGCGACATCAGAAACTTATGGGTGTCCTGGAGGAGTGGGGTTGTTATTGCTGTCAGTGGCCCCTGCATGGCACATTGTTTACATTACTGAAGCTTATTTTCATCATCCCTTTAGCCCCAGGTGGAATACTCATTTCATTTTTTTTCATTCCCTACCCAGGTTGGCAACTACTATAACTTTACCCTGTTCCATTTTCACTCCATTTGCCAGACTGGACGATAACAGAGCAAATTTGGCAAACTGTATGATAACAGAAATCTGACTCAGTGGTTCGCCTAAACTACTTTATAATAGTGATGCGCTCAGTGGTGAATTAGGGCAAGTTAAAGATACTGTCTCGATATGGGACAAAGCGTAGATTGCATTTCACCTTTCAACACGTAATTATTTTTTGTACGTAATTCATATGACAACAAGAACTTTTGTATATAATTCATATGACAATAAGGTTTTTTGTATGTAATTCATATGAAAATAAGAATTTTTTGTACTCTCTCTCTGTGGAAGATATGAAAGACTGCAGAACATCGGCGTGTGATTTAGTTAACAAGGAACATTTGATCCATTTCTTGACCACATTTCAGAAAACCAGTTCCACATTCCACTTCTTTGTTGTATTGTCCCCCGGGGGGCAGGTATAGTGCCTGTAATGCACTGTAGGCATTACAAAAGGTTCCTAGCAGCATAACTTCAATCCCTAGCTGCAACCCCATTTCATTCCCTTTGTTGTACCTCTGTTCATATTCTCTTCATTCCATCTTAGTTTCCACCCTCGTCTAACAGTTGTGACATAGTGCAACTGCTTTGAGGTTTTCCTGTTGTTGCACCTTGAAAACCTTTTTACTCTCAATTTCCATTTCAGCACGGAATGACCTCATAGACCCCAGCGCCTAGCCTTTGGCTAAATTTTGTATTCCATGCCATTTATTGTACTGTCATAATTGCTTCAGTAGTATAGTTGTCGAATTTGGTTTGTGGCAGTGGATTTAAGAGTCAAACACTTGGATGATCAAGAGTAAACGTTGGTAACAGGAGTTCGCGCGAGTTGCAGAATCACATCCTACTGAAACTTATTCTTTATTCACAGTATGCTATGGAGAGAGATGTGAGGGTGATGGTAGATGCGGAACAGACCTATTTCCAGCCCGCCATATCTCGACTTACAATGGAAATGATGAAGAAGTATAACCAGGACAAAGCGATCGTTTTCAACACATACCAGTGTTACTTGAAGGAAACCTTCAACAACCTTTCCCTTGATCTCGAACAGGCATACCGCCAGAACTTCTTTTTCGGTGCAAAGCTTGTCAGGGGAGCATACATGGAACAGGTAAAGTTTATTATCACTGTTATCATTAGAATAATTATTATTAAACCTCAGATGTTCTAAGAATATATTACTCCTTAATACAGTAACAAAAATTCAATGATCGTTTTTAAATTTTTTCCCATTCCATTTAGAAATATACATACACACATTTTTTTTATAAATTTATGTGGTTACTCTATCTGTGTTAGTATTTAATAGATGTCAAAAGTATACACTAATTATTTACCGTTTGCTTACTTTGGCAATTTCAGGAACGTGCCCGAGCACTAGAACTTGGTTATGAGGACCCCGTGAATCCAGACTTTGATGCAACCACTGAGATGTATCACGACTGCTTGAAAGAGTGCCTTCGACGTATCAAATTCAACAAGACTCTAGGCGAAACACAAAAAGTAAGTCCTTCTTATTCATTCTTTTAAATATTCACTATTTGGAAATAGTATCTCACACCCCCATTATTAGCTACAAACTTCATTTCTTTCAAAATGTGAATTTTTTGTTCAAATTTGTTTACCCAGTGAGATCTTGTCATCTGTGCTTATCATTACTTCATTTTCCAGGGGTTAAAGTGTCTGGGCATTTAGCCCAGACCTATTGTAAATTATTAAAATTATTGTAGTTGAGTAAATATCTTCAACAAATATACTTTAGGTCCATATCTAAATTTTGTATAATAAAAATTTGTGAAGAGTTGTACTAGCTAGCTGTTATTGTATTTTTCATATTCTACCACTATATTATGTACCATTTGTTTTTTAGATCGCTATTATGGTTGCATCACACAATGAGGACACAGTTCGATATACAGTACGAAAAATGGCTCAGTTTGGCATTCACCCACTGGATCGAGTAATATGCTTCGGGCAACTCTTGGGCATGTGTGATCATATCTCCTTGCCACTTGGTAAGAAACTGTTTCTCCTGTTGTAGTGTTTACTCGAGTGATAAAAATTATAGTTCTTGAATTTCCAGATGTTATTCTCTTTAGATTTTTGGAGCAATATACTTTATCATGAAAAAGTGACTATTGGGTGTAACTTGCTCATCTCAACTTTTCATCATTGTTATTCAATAATGTTTTACAACATACATAGCTTATTAGTAGCAGATCAGAATTCTGATTGCTGTAATATTAATCATTACCTCTTTTAATCTTACAGGCCAGGCAGGGTTCTCTGTGTATAAATATGTTCCTTATGGACCAGTGAACGAAGTCTTACCGTACTTGTCACGTCGTGCCACTGAGAACAGTTCAATCTTAGAGAAATTACAGAAAGAAAGAACGCTCCTGAGACGGGAACTTTGGAGACGAATTACAAAAGGGCAAGTTTTCTACAAGCCCCAGGGTGACTACATACCAGTTGGTGCCGTTCGGAAAGATTAAAATGAATGAGATATCAGTGCACTCAGTTAAAATCATCGACTTATTTAAAGCTGTCTTCTGCTATTCTTTTTCTCATTACCTTTGAAAAGTTATTCCTCTTTTTTTCCGTTTTTAAGACTGTGATGTTTATAGACATACAAGGAAAATAAGTATATATATAATTATAGGTACAGTCCCTTAAGTCACTTTGCAGGTTACTTCGTTAAGGATTTCTTGATCAAGTAACTCAAGCTTTATGAATGCAAAAGACACCACTTTTATTTTTAACTGCATACCTGTCTTCCATAAGTGGAATTACTTTTAAATGATAGCTTGCTGCCTCAGCAGGTATTAGAGGCATTTTACATCTTGCTTTCTGTTAGGAAGCCAAGAATTGAAATTCTGTGCTACCTGCTGCTCTCTGTCTTGAACAAGGTGTGAAAAGGCCAAAGTAGAGGAGAGAAACAGTTTTAATGAATGTGATGTTGATGATAAGATGAAAATTCGGAAGAGATCAAAATAGGGGTTGCTAGAACTGATGAGTCTGAGGCAGTTCATTTATTTTATCACCCTTGAAACTCAAATATCATGAACTTCGCATTCAGTCCCCAAATATTTTGTGATTAAAACTAGTGCAGTTGAGCAGATCTCTATGCCTTTCCTCAATAAATCAAAATTTAGAGTTTTCAAGGGTAATTAAGGAACATTCCTCTTTTGATGTGTAAATGTGCAGCAGACTGTTGATAGATGGTGAGCTATGTCAAGAGTATTTGTTGTGCTTACAATGTTTAGGTCTTTGGTTGTGATTCATTGTCTGTATCACAGCTGATCAGATTCAAAGGGTTAGATTTATTGAACTATAATCAGTGTAACGCAGCAGGCACAATTTTACGTGTGTAACCGGGGTATTAAAGAGCACAGCATATGACATGAATCTGGTCAACTGGGGCATAATCATTCTTGGTATTGTACTACTGGTTGTGCAACTATACCTTCAAACTGCTAGACAGTAGATCATTAAGTAATAAAATTGTACAATGGTTGGTCTATGGATTGCACTCTGTGTAGATTTGATCGCTCTACAATGTGAAAATTTCATGCTCCCTGAAGTATTTTGAAAGTAAAGTCAGCATTTTATTTTAATTTTGCTGCTGGCCTGGGTCCATATTAATCTAATAAATTAATAATTGCTTTAATGTCAGTCTTCTCTGTAAGAGTATGATAATGTCCATAACACTTTATTTTTCACTAGACTGCATTTGGCATGTTATGGTAAAATGGAAGCCAGGATTATAATTTGAATATTATCTTAATTGGAATTTACAGTAAAATGAAACTCCATTGCCATCCAGGTTTAGAAGCTCTAGTATTATGGATAACACACTAAAGTATATGATTTGCTGATCTTTATGACATGAGGTACAGTAATAGTATAAAGCCCAACTTTCTGTACTAAGGTTATATTAGAATTCTTGGTTGTCAGGAGTAGTAGTATTATCCACGAAAATAACAAAGCAATAAAGTCATGTTGACATATACTTTGATACGGAAATTTTTCACTCTTACAAGAGATCTTAGTGTTGTGCATAGGATATCATTTGTAAGAAATATTCTTTTGTAGTGGTCTTTTAATGGTTAAACTTTATTCATATAGTAACATCAGCAAATTAAGAAAAAAGCCTTTAATTATAATGTTTCACTTTAAGGGTATTCGAAAATTACTTTGTTTCAGAGTTATGATCTAGTAGTATTAGGTTTTTATTACACTTATAAGTACATATTCGAAAAATGTTTCAACCTTTCTTACAAAATGTTTTATGCACACCTTTTTTCAGCACAAAAGTTTAGATCAGTACAAAAGTATTTTACATATTTTGGGAGAAAGAGACTGCAAAAACCGGTAATGCATCTGTTAATATTAAAATGCTGAGTAAGATTGGTTCGAGTTCTGATCTACATAACTAAGCATTGCACAGCCCATTACAGACAAATTTAGGTCAATTGATAATCCACTGCTCACTTTGTTTGTATTACTGTTTGCTTGCCACAAGTAGTCCCTTATTTTCATGATTTTTTATCATTCAGATAATTTATACGCACTCATTTATAATAGTGTTTGTATTTTTCATAGTGTCTGTATATTTTTATTTCCCTGTCCAATAAGGCTGGAGCAGTGTATGCGTATGTGTGTGTGTGGAAGAAATATTTTCTTCTGCCTATTCTTGAGTAGTATAAAGGTAAATGATTGTGAAACAGTCTGGGAATACATACCTTAGCATTTTAGAAATTTACTGAACGATAATTTTTTAGCAGTTAATCTCAATACCGGAAAGAGGCAGATGTTCATAATCATTTACCTTTATGGAAACATAAGACTGAATGTTTGAGATAATGATCTGTACAGTAAGTTACAGATAATGTTTACAGTATATTTTGATTTACTAATTGAAGTCTGTTCTACCAAATGCTTGCCAATATTAGTAGTATAATGAATTACAGAAACGTTAAGGGCACCTTCTGATCCTAGAAGTATTTCAGTAATGTCAATTATTGGGGTTATTAATTTCATTAATGATATTGCATTTAAAAAGATGATTGCTGAATTTTTTAAGTTATTAATTCCTTGATCGAAAATCGCGTTTTAAAATAGTTTAGGGATCTAGTATGTAGAAATAGCAGTGGTGTGTCTATGACCACTTTTAATGCATTGGTATTCTTATGTTTTATTTTTTCAACACAAGAAACCTTAAATGTAAGCCTTCCCGACATTTACTTCTCAAGAATTGTACAGAATTGTAGAAAAAAGGCAGAGAAATTCATGTGGCTGTGCATAAAATTTGTTTTTTAAATTGTAAACTATCGAAAAGTGTTAATTACTACAGTGATTACTAAACTTTATGTATTTAGAGCAAGTCTTATTGTGCTGACCCCTGTGTATTGAGGTAATTTGTAATTAGCTAGAAATATTGTGGCTGTAAATGGATCAGGACATCTCAATGAAATCAATGGCCTTCAATCGCAACTGGCTTCCAACATTATAGGTGTACTCTATGTAAATAAAATAAAATGTTTATGATTTTTGTCAGGATGGATAGCATTTGCTGTTGATGTGAACAGATGGCTGAAATCTACCACATGGTGAATTCAAGATTAACAAGTTCCACCATGTTTGTAACATAAGGACAGTCCTTAATTAAGTTTAACCTTCTTCAACATTGTTAAAAGTTAAAAACTAATAAGTTCCTACTAATTTTAGTTAAATATTTTACCTGACACATATCTTTAAAGCAGTATCTTTAGAATAAAACTTGAATGAAATATAAATAAAAATAGAAGTTTGAAACTTCTTGTTAAGAGTAAGTGGCTACTTATGTTACAGACATGAGTGGAGATAAGTTTCAAAATATATATGCCATTCAGTGTTTTCAGGCATTATGTAAATTTCCTTCAGTAAGATCAAAGAATTATTTGTGGCATAGGTTTCTTTAAGCATGTTCATGCAGTTTTCTCATTTTTGTCAGAAATTTAAAACATGTTTAGTTGATAATATGCTCATGTTGATACTTCGTCTCATTAACTAATTGCATTATGCTCGCGTACTTAATTTTGTGTGACGGTAATTCAACTACTTCACAGCTTCTTTTTTTTTTACAACTAATAGGAGTCACCTTTTGTGTTACATTCTTATGTAATTGAGTCTTGGCATCATCATTGCTTACTATTTTTTATGAAATGTACTTGGGATCAGGCAGTGTGTGCATATCAGATTCTACTTTACCTTTATGCTAGAATCTTACATTGCTAGATAATTGCTTTAACTGATATGCAGTAATATCATTTGCTAAGCTTCTTCTAGCAGCTCACGTATTGAAAACATTGAAGACTCTCATAGCATTTACCACAATCACACATTCTTTTGCAAGTGAGGTATTCAAAAGTAATTGACCAATTTATTTTGCTTCGCCTTAGCTTCTCTTCTCTCTTTTTTTTTTTTTATTTCTTTCTTTTAGCATTGAAGTCCTGTAATGCACACTGTCAAATGTTACATTATGTTAAAAGCTTTTCATCTCAAAATAGTTTTCACAGCTTTTATAAATTAAAAATTGCCACTACCTTTCATACAGTTTGGCATATTTGTAATTTGTTTGAAGAAAGGTAATTTTTATTTGTAATCATCCAAATATTCTTTTTAAAAATACTTATTTTGTGAAGTTAGTGTCATTAGTATAATACAAAATTGGTTGATCTTCCATAGAGCTTTTCATGAAATATTATTTGCAGTGTTAAACTGAATAGACAATTCCAAATAGTTGTTGAAATTTTACTCTTACTGACATCAAAATATTTTCAAAAGTCTTACAATGCTTGTTGAATGCAATATAAAATTGATAACCAGTGTAATACATGTAATCAGGGTAAACGATGCCATGTTATGCTAATAACATCATACTGGAAATTAAGAAAAACTACTTGTCACTTCATTTATCAACAAGAACTTTGAGGCAAGGCCTTCGGTGGCCTGCAGTTAAATAATAATTACATTTTTAAGTGAAAATATATTCACTGAATTGTTACTGATTATTTAGTAAAAGAAAGGGATTCCAACTTATTTTTGTAACAACTAAAATGGATGTGGAAACACTCGTTCAATAGATCAGAGTATTTTTTGTTGCCTTTCATATGCCAGACTGAATGAAAAATATGTATTAATTTTTTTAATCTCTTACAACACGACTTAGATCACCTGGAAAGTTTTAACTCTTATTCAGCAAAGTAAAATAAACAAATATATACATACAAATATATATATAAATATATATATGTTAGAGTGCTTGTAACATTCGTTGGTGAGACTGTGGCACAGACTATAGATGCTTTAGGTGCCTTTGTCAGACATAGTGCATAAGTGTCGTAAGCAAAAAAGAAATGTACATAGTAGTGTGTTTGATCAAGTCTGAAGTGCATTGTAGATAGACTGAGACGAGAGAATGTTTTAGATGCAGATGAATTATAAACATTTTCCGTATATGGGAAAAACTGGATCTCGCTCTTCAATTTTCCCAAAGCTCGGTCATTTGAATGGTACAGTGAATGTTCGTTAAAAGTACATGATGATGAGAGTAAATTATGGACACTTGGATTTGAAATTAATAAGAGTTGAGCAATGCCATGAATCATTCACCAGCAAAAATCCACAGGTCTGAGTTATCTGAGTGTGTGTGTAACACACAGAATAATTGTCAGCAATTGTTAGATATTTGAAACTTGCAAGTTTTAGTGGTAATTGATTAAAAATGTTATTCTGAGATTCAGAGTTGTAAATATAAATCTGTCCATTTTTTCAGGATTCCATATTTTAAGTTTCCACTAAAAAAACAATGTAAATTATCAAGAAATCTAAATAGAATTGTGAATACTGTAGTATTTGGCTTAGGTCATAGTGGAGTGTCGTGTAAGATGGTAAGAGCGCAAAACACTGCATATGCTCTCACCTCATACGCCCTCCCAAGTAAGCTGAAGAAGTGACAAGGCTGGTGATTTCTGGCAGCTCAGATTGTATATAGTCTAGATTATGTCAATAAAAATTAAAATATGGCACGTCTAATTATTATTATTTTACTACTGTAATTGGCTATCTCTTCCAAAAATTTACATCTTATAATAATCTAACTTTTTCATACAAACTCATCTACCTTATAAAGCAAGATCCGATCCAGGAGATTCTGGGAGGACTGCAAGGAATAGCAATTCTCAAGTGACAAGTGAGATTATAGAGATCATTCAAAGCAACCAAGTCATACTTATTACCTGTACAATAAGTTCCCAAAAGTCTTGCAATGGCTATAGCTGACTTTTGTAAAATCCCCTCTTATTTCTCCAAGTAAGATTAAGGTCCATTTGCTCTTGGATTGAGGAAGAAGGGCTACTAGAGGAGTTTCTTCCAGACTGGAAGATTCTCAGAATGGTCTGACAAGTGAATGTAGGTCCAAGGGCCATTCCTCCTGCAACCATAAGGGAGCAGAGCTCAAAATTAAAACTTCCCTCATAAGTACAAAAGGAGGGAAAGTAGACATGTTAACACTCCTTATCTGCAGGTGTAAGGACATCTATTACCCATAAATCTACCCTGGTGCCTTGTCAAAATCTCTGGAACCTTGAAAGACAACTCCCCTCAAGTAAGAACTGCAAGTGAGGAATTCCATTCTTCTTAACTTTTCTGGCTGAGGACTAAGCTGTTGACCTCCTGCTTTATTAGGACAAAAGAAGTCTTGCTGGGGTGTGAAAAGGATCCTCGGGTACCTTCATTAGTGAGATGGAGATGTTAGGGTAGGTAGATTTCCTTGCTGCACAGAACATGGCCTAGACCATGGCTACCAGCTGTAACCCCCAATGAATACATCAGCAAAATTTCTGTCAAGTCTGCTTCTCTGATCCTTCACCTTGGCCTCTATAAAATGATGAATCTAGCATGTTAGTAACCTGCAGTTCCTAGTTATTTACCAAGGAAGAGAAGATCAGGTGGCTTCTCAAAGACAGTTTCCTACCACTCACTAAAGTATTAGGCAAGTCAAAGACCATCCTGATTTTAAAAATCAAGGCATAACCCAGAGACAATTTTCAGTTTTATGAGTACTATTAAGAACGAGCGAGATGGTCACATACATAACGGCAGGTTACTCTCACTAGCACAATAAACTTGCTTGCAAATAAGATGTAAAATGATAAAACTATACAGTTGTGATGAAACAATTTACAAGAGTCCTATTTCGCTGGTCAATGTGGTGGTGCTGAATTCTGAGTTGCAAGATAGCCACTGATAGTTAATATCTTGGTTACAAGGGTACAGGTGGCCATGGGTACACAAATGGGTTACATACCATCATGACCAATTGCATAACAAAATATTGTAACTAAATCACATTTGATTGCATCAAATCCACTGCATTCTATCAAGTGCTTTTCAGTCTCATTATCAAATATTTTCTATTTAATTTAGAATATCAAACATGCAAGCAATACACATTTGTAAAAAAGTTATGAAAAACAAAATCAAGTTGTAAAACCATGAAAATATTCAGTAATAGTTCTGACAACTAGCAAGAGGGTAAGGACTTGCAGGGTTTTGGGTGCCCCATACTAGATGATGTCCATGATGATATGCAAGGAGAGGATTTTAGTCCTAATGTTGAAGTCAAAGAGAGCTGCGATGAACAGGTAAGAATTCTTGATCCCTGTCAATTCTTAGTTGGTTAGCAGATTGCTGTGACTCCAACTGCTTGGTAACACACCAGTTTCTGTAACAACCTAATAATATTCTTTTTACATGCTCTTGACAGAAGGGAAGCTTGTGAAATCATGGGCACATTCAGGCTAGTCTTCCTCAAGATGGCATTCAGCACACAAGATAGAACGTCATCTCAAGTGTTAACAAAATGTTGAGAGTATCTTCACATTGAAAATCCTCAAGCTTTTTCATCATGTCATTAAAGGCATAAAGGATCTGGCTCTTGTTCATCAGTGGCTGCTGGTAGCCCTGAGGACAGCATACAGATTATATCACAAGCTGTATGGTGAATGGGGTCCAGTATTGATAGTAGAAATATTTTGAAACTTTATTCATTCTGGAGTCCGTATAGTCTATACAAATGTATATACAAGTAACAGCTTAAGGATAGTTATTATGTTCAATATATAATACACAAAAAGGAGAAAAACTGAAAACTAAAATATGTAGAACTGTGATTGCATGTACATGAAATGTTTCAAGAAAGAAAAAGTGAATATGACATGAGATTTGAGGTTGAAGTTCAAAGTACAGTATATGGTAAAATCTATCAGTACAATATCTGTAGCAAATCTTACTCTATTCATTAATGCCCTCTTTTAATATGGTGGTAACCAGTAACTTATTTCTGTCCCCTCCACATACAATTATAGCAAAACATTTAACTGGAACCACACTATTATGTTTAAACAAATATATAACATTATTATGCCTACAGGATTCATTTTGAATAAACTTTATGTATAAGGCAATCACTTATCAGAAAAAATTAATTTTAAAAAGATAAAATATATTACAGTACTTAACACTGAAGAGGGACCCATAACATTCCAACAAGGGATTTACCTGAAAGACTGTAATATGTAGTGTAGTCTATGAAATTTGTTAAACACATCTTATCCAACAAGAACAGCTAGTGTAAATTGTAATTATTTCTAACCAAATCACATACTAATAAAAAATTTCCATAGAATTGCTACAAGGTAATTTGATCTATGGGTGGTCAATGGGAAGTAGATCTAATTAGCTGAAACCTACTAGTATAAAACTTTAACACAACAGTTTTAATTTTCATGCATACATCATCTGCTTGCTTTTTAAGCTACACCAAGCAACACAGTTGACTGATAGTAATTAGAATTCATAACAAATTATAAAGTGAAAGATCTAAATTTTCTAAAACATGATGCCTCCTTGTTATGAATGGAAATATACAACTTCATTTTTAATATATTTACATGTGACCAAGTATTTTTAAGCAGTTAGTTTATATATTTACGTTCATATCTGTTTACTAAAATATAATTCCATAACACCACTGTAGTAACATTACAAGCCTACAACAGGGCTGAACCAAAAGATCTGTTCCAAAATAAGAACTGAAAACTGAAGCAAAATAGAGTTGATAAAATTGGAAAGAATTTAGAAGAGATCAAAGGAAACAAAAATACAAATAATGAACAGAAAGCAATGCAACTGAGGCACAAGTCACCGAAATTCACCTTACCGCCATCTACAGTGCCTCATGTCCCTTATAAATATGTGAAAATAAAAGCAATGTTGAAGAATTTTCTACATAAACTTATAAAAATTCTGGACAGGGAAAATTAAAAATGAACAAGGCAACTCCGGCTGATAAAAATAGAAGAAATTACTTCTCAATTAAGCTAAAAGATAAACGACCACATTAATTACAACTTCAAGTGAACCAGAGGAACTAAGTTAAAAAAAAAAATTAAACTTGTTGCTTATTCAACATGTTTACAAGAAAAATCACTTGGCAAGAAATAAAAAAAAAAATTAGTGAAAATTACTTAGATGAACAATGGCTTAGAATGACAGTAGACATGCAAATCTCAAACAGAAATGGATACTGCATAATGGATGAAATATGCTTAACATCAAAGCATCCCTAAGGTTATTCATAAAATGAATGAAACTGGTCAGATACAAAAGGCTTAATTGTGCCTGTAGGTATTTGTAGGTAAGATCTCTGACCTTCAACATAGAAAAACAGTGCATTCTATATATATGAAATTTTTCATGCAAAGAGAAGGATCATAATATACAGCAAAGAAATTTAATAGTAAATTGCTTTGAACAATTAATATAAAAATATGAAAACAAAAAAATCTGAGCAATAACTATTCCAATAGATAACTTACCAGAAATAGTGCTATGAAAATAAGATGTTATGAAATGTAATAGCAAGTATATCTCAAAAAATATATCACACAGTATGAGAAAGGAACTTACTTCTCAAATGAACATCTGAGAAACTAATCACCTCATTTTAGGAACAACTATTTAATTTTACACAGAACTCCCCTTGTTTAAGAGGATTCTGCACAACGGTTGCTTTCAACCAAAATTAGCTGAAGTGCACTTGCATTCAATGAAAACTGATGAAAATAGAAGGGCAATTATCCATTCAACAGCACATTTAACTGCTACCTGACTATGGATTTAGCTGTGCTATGATTCATTTCATATAACTGCTCCAGAGGACAGAAACATTTTTCCTTTCTTTAAGAAAAATTTCAGATTGACATGTAAAAGTTTCAGTTCTACTTCGAAAGAAAGTAAGAAATCAAGTAGAGCAAAGAAAAGGAAATCACAAGTTGAGTACTGGACTACTTTTGTAAAAATCTGTTTCAACTAAAGGATCATTGTACAATCACTTTTTACAATATCGTACACATAAATTTTACATATCACATGGTTTAGAAATGCACAAATGTTGTGCTCTTGTACAAATCAAACTTTTACCAAGGATTATTACTATAATATATTTGTTTTCTTCTTAATATTTATACTGAATATATATAGTTATATACATATACTCTGTAGTACTTTGGTTGTAATAATGCACTTACTGTATTTAGATTTACATATAAAATTGTCACCAAAGAAAATCTTTACTCTCAAAAAAAAAAAGGGGGGGAGCCCATATCTGATATAATGTAACCAATTATATATATAATCTATCAGATTTCTCATAAATTTAAATTATATCCCATGACTATATATATATAGTAGTATATAATAATTATATACTATATATATATAATACATATATATAATATATATATATATATATATCCATATATATATAGATATATATATATATATATATATATATATAGTGTAACTAATTATCAATGGTCAGCCTTTCTGGCCATACAATTTTTTAAAGCCTATTTTCTGACTTGACATAGTCAAAATTAATTTCATCACTAATATGGTGAATATTTAAAGTGCACCTCTTGGCACAGAAGCTAATCATGGCATTGAAATAACTCTGCCAGTACAACCATGCATTTTAGCGCAATAATGGAGCAGTGAGTCCTGCTACCAAACTATACACACATGCACACAGCAGAGGGAAAGATAAGTCTACTCAAAAGCCTTTTTCCAGTAACACATTCATGCACTTCTGTTGGCAATGGAAACTCAAGGGCAGCATGATTTCCTCAACTTCATATTTTTCCTGTATAATATATATATATATATATATATATATATATATATATATATATATATATATATATATATATATATCTATATCTATATATTATATATCTATATATCATATATATATATATATATATATATATATATATATATATATATATATATTATATATATATATATAGATATATATATATATATATATAGACTATATATATATATATATATATATATATATATATATATATATATATATATATATATATAAATATATAAATACATATATATATAAATAAACTATATAAATAAAACTTATGTAAATCATGCATGATCACTATATATGTACAGTGTTTGAAAGTTTTTTAAAGGGGTCACAATTTTCTTTTAAAATGTGACCCAAAGTACTGTTAAGAGATACGAGGAAAATTCCACAACAGAATTCAATGCCATGTAAAGGGGCAACCTAACTAATTGACCTCAAGTTAACTGCTTTCAAAACCTACTGAAAGATATATCAGTTTTGGCTATTGCTTTGCTCTTAAGATTGTGATTTAATTTAGGTTATCATCATTATTGCTGGTCTGTCTTTACAATTAGTAATGCATTAATTATGTAACATCAACTCACTGAATATGTCTGGTCATCCCTTGTTCTTCCTGTGCATGATAAAAGAAACTGTCAATATTACTTTAACATGTCACTTTTAAAGGTTATGAAAATGTCACTGAGTAGAAATCTCCCATTAACCTACATAATCTAGTTCTAACACACGCACACAAACTATTTTGTCATATTTTCTCAAGGAAGACAAATTCCATAATACTGAAAACTTGTGAATCCTGGAAAATACTGTAATGTAAAGATGAAAGAAAATTCTCACAAAAATATACAAAAACATTTAACACATTAAAAACAATGTTTTTATGTTAGATCTGAAACTATAGAAAATGTCTTTTTTCACAAATAATCAGAATTACTTTGGATAGAAGTCATGGCATACATTATGACATAAAATACATCCCAATGCATTCTAGTCATGGCTATGATCACATTATCTATGGTATTCCAATGCGGTCGGTAAATTAGAACTTCTATTACCATTAACTGTTTAAGGCAGGAAATTTATTGCTCAGCAGTTCCTCCTACATCAAGCATCTGTGACTGTTATTTCTAAAGGTGGTGCAAACTTCCATGCATGTTGATGCGCAGGGGTGATGTTTTCATAAAATGAAGTTTGTGCCACTGCTGCAGCTGGTGAACAAGTTACTTCCACCTTATACACACCAGCAGTGAAGAAAACCAATCCACAACGATGTCTGAATTCTTCTCCCTCTGCTAACTGCAATGTAATTCATTTTTGCATCAAGAGCAATAACTGCACAAACAGCAATTCAATTAAAATTTTACACGAAGGTAAAAGTTTTCATTTTCTCTTTTCCAATTATGATCTGTCATTATAATCAAGATATACATAGTCTCTGAATTATATAATTTCCCCAACATTCTAGATTCTGTCATATCTCAAGCATATACAGAAACAATCTGTTTCTGTTTGACTAGTATATTTGTTTTGCTTTACAATTCAATCATTCACTCTATATTTAAATAACAAAATCCTACAATACCAATACGTACATAAATTAATAGTGAAAAAAAATCTTTTCATGGAAAAACAAAACAAGAGTATACATAATTGGTTTATTTTCACATACCTGTGGAGTAGTAAGTTTTGGTGCTCCAGTGATGCTCATCTTTGCATCTAATCGATAGTTGAAATGGCCATTCTGGTGATCTTGAAAAGCAGTGAGTCGCAAACTCAGAGGAGGAAGAGGGGCTCCACTAGTATTTGTGACACCAACGCTCAGTTCGAGGGTTTGCCCAACTAAGGCGCTGTTTTCAGTACCTCCAACCACATCCTCACCATCGACTTGCACATCTACAAAAACAACCTCCTTTCAACATGTTAAGAATATTCTCTATTGAAGACAAATTTTCCTTTTTTCTCAGATAAATGTGAAAAATTTATGCTGCTGCAACAAAGTTTGATTTTGTGAGAATTCTCATGACCTTAAGGCTTAAGACTCCAAATGCCTTCCTTTTCTAAATCATTAAGACCAGCTATACCTTTTTATACATATATCAACAACTGCCAAACACTGCCTACATCTAACTTATGATTTAATATTACCATTTCTCTGTTATAAGTTTTATAATTTTCCAATGATTTAAGGTTTGTTTATTCTGGCTGATCTCTTTCCAACAGGTACATCCAAGATTCAGCTTCAGTTCACATCAATGAACTTTCTTGAATGCATTTGCCCGCGCCTCTCAATTCTGGTACATACTCATACTTCAATTTCAAGCATATTCAATGGTTTATCCCTCACACTATATTTATGCTGCTTGTCCCCTTTTCATAACAGATATTTTTATACCAGACTTTTCCTTAATAGCAATTCATATAGAAGTAATTCTCTTTTACAATCTTCTGTTTTGTACATTTTCTGACTGAAATCTCATCTGTCTGGAAGATTTTCTGGACTTCCCTATTCGCGTTTGTCTTCTAACTTCAACAACTACTCCCCCTCATTATGGGACCACCTTGACGTGGTGAAGGGGCTCTCGAACCTCAGGAATTTCTTCCCAGGTTCGAACTTCTGTGAACTTTTCCATTATTGCCAAAATTTTTGAAAGCAAATAAATGAGAAAACACATCATGGTTTAACATAGAGTTAAATCCAAAGCTAAATTGTGAGAACTGTGGTAGATCCATCATCTACCCGACAATGTTCGGACCTGTTTTTCAGGCGGAACTATTCTGTGGAGCTGGACCACGGATTCCAGGGGGCCTGGTTCTAGGAATAGAACTTTTGGCATTCTATCCAGTTTGCCCATAATGTGATTAGGATGGGGATAATTGTATTATTGTAATACTCTTAGTCCTAGCAATCCTCCCAACAATACAGAAAAATATAAAATTCCTAATAGACAAGCAACATACATAAAAGAAGGACCAAAAAAAAAAAAAAAAAAATTACTGACTTAATCCCACATTGGTACACTTTGATGACCTCTTTGGACCAGATAACTTGTCAAGATTTCTAGTCCTCAAACCTGACAACAAAATCTCAGCAGCGATACTAGAAAACAAATTACTTAGCATATATCCGACACAGGACATGGAATGTAGACACATCAAGGACAATGAATGGCTTATCCAAGTAACCAATAAAAAGCAGCCCAATGCCCTTTTAAGTATAACAGAAATAAATAATATAAAAGTAACAATTACAAGCCACGAAACATTGAATTATGTACAGGGTACAGTTATCCTACCCAATAGCGAGCAGGAGCTTCCTTCAAAACAACTACTGCTAGACTCCTTAAAATAGAGATATAACAATATTCACGATCTAGAAATATACTCAATTTCAAGTGGGAAAGACAAAAATAAAAATATCAACATTGCCAAAATAAATCTTACAGGCCAAAACCTACCATTTAAAATAAAAATTCTTGGACACAATAGTGAAGTTCGTCCTTTCGTTCCAAAACCACTACAATGTACACAGTGCTCAAGGTATGGAAACACATACAAAAAATGCCGTAATAAGGCAATATGTGCAGTCTGCACATCAGATAACCATACCACTAATTGGAACTGTAATCACCCAAAATGTATTAATTGTGGACTAGCCCATCACACGAAATCTAAAGAATGCTCATTTTACCAATACAACACAGAACTTCAGTTGTTAATAAATAGGACAGGAATGTCAGTCATGGAAGCCAGACTCGAGCTAAAAGTAAGAGGAGTTAATAATCCATCCAAAACCCCCACCTTTTCAAATGTGACTAAAAATCAAGACATCAAGCAGCACAATAACAAACAAGATAATATAAAAATAGAAACTAAATCTTATACCAATAGTACTGAAACCCAAAATAAAAGTGATATTATACCACTAACATAGATGATTCAGTTCTCTTTGGAAAAGAACTTCCAATGGAAGAGGAGTTAAATGATAATAATAATCAAATTGCCAAAAAGAAAAGAATACCGGAACGAACCCCACCTAAGGGAAAATAAGTGAATATTGAAAATTACAATCAATCCAAAGAAACTCCAACTACACCAGGAGAACATTTTAAACAAGATATTATAATAACCTCATCACAAGTGGAAATACACAATTACCCTCAATCTCAATCAAACAGCCAACATCTGGACAGTAAATCATACCATTAGACCAAACCAAAATATAATTACGTATCACCCCCAACCATCCACAAAACCCAAATATTCCATTAACAACAACAAAACAAATAACCCCTCGCACCGACAGTCCTTGTCACTACAGAAAAGGACCAATAGAATTACAAAACCAGAAATTTCTAAAGCTAGATCAAATACTTCTGAACCAATAATTAACATCACCAAACATGCTTCGTCTTGTGGGTGTAATGAGTGCTTCGTAGGTACATATAACCAACTAACCACCAAGACAGAGGACACAGTACAAAATTGTAAGGACAATTTTATTAATTTAAGGAAATACCCGTAACACACCAACATGAGAATGAATTAAGTTCAGAATCCTTAAAATACAAAAAGGAAATTATAAAATAAAAAATAGACTTATTAATATTCAATTATGAAAAGAAAAACTGCTGCTGCATCTAATAACCAACATACAAATACAACGATTAAAAAACCACAAATACATTCAAATGCATATAAACTACGAGGCAAAGTAAAATCAGCAATCAATTTACAGAATTTAACACCAATTCATCCCGATAATGGAATATACAATTATTCAATGGAATATAAATGGCCTCTTAATCCGACTACATCTGGGTGAATTACAAAGAATCATACAAGACCACAACCCAATGTGCATATGTCTACAACATATAGGAAGTAACCCTACAAATATCCAACACTATAAAGTTGCCTGTTATTCACCAACTGACAATGAAAAATTAGGCACAGCTATATACGTTCATAATAGCTTAACATAATGAACCTTTCAACATACCATCTATGCCATTTCAAATAACTATTAAACTGTATATGCCTGACAAAAGTAAAATCACTATTTTTAATTTATATAACCAACCAAATTTCAATGCAAATTTTAGTGATTTTTCTGAACTTATTAGCAAAAGTATACACAAACCCCTACTTATAGTAGGAGATTTTAATGAACATAATCCATTATGGGATACTAAAAACCCCACTGATATATCCGGAACCAACATAGAAAAAACTATAATGAAACACAACCTGTGTTGTCTCAATAAAAGTGAAGTTCCAACATATTTTTCATATACACACCTAACCTTTTCCTCAATTGACATTTCATTATGTTCAATGATGTAGCGGAGAAATTTGAATGGGATGTCCTAGACGATTCATACACAAGTAACCATTTCCCAATCATTCTGACCTACATAAGTAATATCAAAATATTACCACCTACAAGATATAATATCCAAAAAGCTAATTGGGATAAATATTTCCTATACACTCGAAACATACCACCATTCCCACGTAACGAAGATCACAATACTACATATGAATCCTTCTCAAAATTCATAATAAATGCATCCCTCCGCACCAGGATATGATAAAATATCATTTGAAATGATAGAAAAATTAGTTCCTATAGCTAAATCATAATTATTAAAATTTTATAATAGTATCTGGCTAAGACGTGTCTTTCCTGATAAATGGAAACATGCCATAATAATTCCAATAAATAAACCAAGAAAGGATGCAAGTAATCCATCCAATTATAGACCGATATCCCTAACTAGCTATGCAAAATCTTAGAAACAATGATTAACCCTTAAACGCCGGAGCGGTAAATAAAAAAATGACTCCCGTATGCCGGAGGGGTTTGAGAGTGAGCGCGTAAGCGGAAAAAATATTTTTTTCAAAAAATCACAGCGCGCTTAGTTTTCAAGATTAAGAGTTCATTTTTGGCTCCTTTTTTTGTCATTGCTGAAGTTTAGTATGCAACCATCAGAAATGAAAAAAATTATCATTATCATATAAATAATGCGATATATGATAGCACAAAAACGAAATTTCATATATAATTGTATTCAAATCGCACTGTGCGCAAAACGGTTGAAGGTAACAAGTTACTTTTTTTTCGTTGTAATGTGCACTAAATTGCGATCATTTTGATATATAACACATTGTAAAACGATAAAAGCAACACAGAGAAAATATTATCACAAAATAATGCATGAATTCGTAACGCGCTTACGTAAACACATATTTTTTTCAAAAATTCACCATAAATCTAAATATTGTCCTAGAAACTTCCAATATGTTTCAGAATGAAGACAAATGATTGAATATTACTATACTGTAGAATATTAGCTTACAAATGCAGTTTTCGACCATATCGACGAGCTAAATTTGACCGAATGTCAATTTTTTATATATATATTTTTTATATGCAATTATTTCGGAAATAAGAAAAAGCTACAACTTTCAAATATTTTTCGTTTTATTCTACATGAAATGCGCACATTTTTCATATATAAAACTCTATGAAATGCCTAATATGAAACGGAGCAAATATTTCGAGAATGGGACTTACGCATTTCGGAGATTTGTTGGCGGAGAATCCGCGCGCGGAGGGAAGGAAAGGAAAGTTTTTTTAAAAATTCACCCATAAATTTAAATATTGTGCTAGAGACTTCGAATTTGTTTCACGATGAAGATAAATGACTGAATATTACTAGACTGTAAGAGTTTTATCTTACAATTGCGTTTTTTCGTTTTTCGACCATCCGGTAGAGTCAAATTTGACCGCGAACGTGGTTTTTCTATTTATCGTGATTTATATGCAAATATTCGAAAATGAGATAGAAAAAACTCCTAACAACCTTCAACTATTCTATTTGTTCTTGTATTATTATTACATGAAATTGCGCACATTTTTCATATATAAAAAACGTTATGTAACGGCTAATTTAAAATGGTGCAAACATTACCACAATCGCACGTATGATTTTTTCGGAAGAGTTACCGCGCAGACGTAAAGAAAATGTTATTTTTTTCATAAATTCAACATAAATAAAAATATTGTGCTAGAGACTTCCAATTTGTTTGCAAAATGAAGGTAAATGCTTGAATATTACTAGAATATAGGCGTTTAGCTTACAATTGCGTTTTTTCGACCATTCGGTAGAGTCAAAATTGACCGAAGGTTGAAAATTTGTCACTTATCATTTTTTATATGAAAATATTTCAAAATTGATAAAAGCTACAACCATGGGTTGTTTTTAGTTGTATTGTGCATGAAATTGCGCACATTTTCATATATAAAACTTTATGTACGGCTAATTTAAAATGGTGCAAACATTACCACAATCGCATGTATGATTATTTTTCGTTGGAAGAGTTACCAGCGCGGACGTAAGGAAAAAGTTTTTTCAGTTTTTTTAAATTCACAATAAATCGAAATATTGTGCTAGAGACTTTCCAATTAGTTTGCAAAATTAAGTTAAAATGACAATTTGTCGAAAATTGCATTTTCCTAACTATACAAACCTGAGGTCCTTTAACAAAGGAAGGTAGTGCGGCAGCTGGAACGGTCGTAAGCTTCGAACGAAGGGAGAACGGTAGTTAACTGCTTGTCCGACCGTCGCGCGCCGCGCGACTGGGAGGTAAACAAATCACTTTTGTTTTGCTTTTGGCCCATGCAAAATACGCAGAGTGAGGGGTGGCATGAGGAGGGACTATATGTAAAGGACCTCAGGTTTGTATAGTTAGGAAAAATGCAATTTTCGACAAATTGTCATTTGTTCCGATACGTAATACAAACCATCGGTCCTTTAACAATAGGAAGACTCACTTCTTGGTGGGAGGAATCTGAGTCTTTTGATGAACAGACTGGTGTTCGTCCATCCCTGGAATGCCTCCCTGGTCGTAAGAGCGAGGGAGGGATCCAAGCCTCTGTCCGATTGATCGGGGTGTGCACCGCAGGATCAATGGTCAGACCTCTGGGCCGAGTACTAAGAGAGGAGGCAAGCGTATCTCTTCGTACCAGCAAGCAAGAACTTGTTCCTGTTTGCAAGAGGCAACATAAAGTATGGGTTGTCTCAAGCTGGCATCCACTTCCTCCCCCTTGTTAGGAAGATTGTGGATATATGCTCCTATCCCTAGTGAAAGGGATAGGATGGGGCTCTGTTGAGTAGCTCACCTGCATCTTGTCCTTATCCAGCAGGGTGACGACCGTGTCCCTCTACCACAGGTAGAGGGGAAGAAAAAGATGGGAAGAGGAGCCAGTCACACTCTCATTCACCATCCATTCTTACGGTCAGCACCAGGACTCGATGCTGTTCAGCCTGCGAGGGTCTGGGTTCGCTACACAACGTGTTGAGCAGCCCCACGGGGTCCCAAGGAAAAAGATCCAAGGACCTGTGGGCAAGTATCCCGAAGCAGTGAGGAGGGCATGTGGTCTGGTTGGACCAGACCCCTGCCTTCAGTATCTGCGCCAAGGAGAAGTTCTTGTGGACAAGGCAGCATCTCCTTCGCATCGAAGGCGGTGAAGTCCATTAGGGAGTGGATTGTGAACGACTCGAACCAATCGTCAGGGGGGACCGAAGGTTTCTGAGTCTTCGCTACGAAGTTCACGTTACGAAATCGAGCGTCACGGATCCCCATCCCCTGGGTGCCTGACTTCGCAGGAGAAGTCATGCAGTTCCTCAGAGGAAAAGAAGGAAATAGTCGCATGACCTTATCCCTTCTCTACTTCGGTGATGTCCAGTACCCATACTGGTCTGTCCGTTAGCAACGAAGTCTCTCGCCTCCTCCTATCCCCATGCAGCGAAGTTCTCGGTAGTGGATAGGACACCGACACTCCATGGTGGGTGTCAATGGTATGGGTACTGTGACAAGCTATAAAACGAAGTAATGGTTGCTGTGTAACAACCGAACTAAGTCAACAGCGTAATTCGTAACTGACTCGGGCGCTCTGACAGCTGCCGACTGACTGCGTTCGGTAGGAGCAAGTTGTCAAAGCATCCGAGTAAGTCACGTGACCTTCGCCTTAAAGGGTTATGCCGAGAGACCAAACAAATGATGTATTTGTTTGTCACCAATGCCGGACAGCGAGGTGATGATTCTCTTAAGGCATGTACCCAACAGGCGAAAGTCAATTGCCTTCTAGAGACCTGAGGTCCCTGAAGGTAAAACATCTCATGTTTGTTGAATCTCAGCTAAGGAGAAACACACTATGTACCGTTGAAGACGAAGGTAGATATTGAATGCAACCTACGTCTTCACATATGAATCGAGAGAAGGATCTCAAGATTCATAACCTGTGCTTACAAATGACTGAAACGCTAACCGCTATTTCATTGCTGTCCCGGTGAGAAGTCGTAGTTGCAATGAAAGCGGGGCGTTCTTCGTAATGAAAACACAGGTGAAAGCCGCCTGAAGAACTGCTTCTCATGGGCTGAACATTTGGAGGTAGAGCTGTCAGGTCGGAGAGTAGGCGATGTCTTCTGACACGTCTTGTAATTCGGTTGAACAATGAACAATTGTAACACCTACGAATACGAGTATATTTTGAAGACAAACTCAGATGTCTGCAAAATCATTCGCATTATCGCAGTGCGATGCAGCGGGAGACTTGTACAGACTTCTGTTACCGTGCGGTAAACAGAAAGATGAAAGAGTCCAAGAGATATCTCTGTTGAAAATTCTCGCAATGTCGAAGGCGATGGAATCTAGCGTCACCGCAGTAGATGGTCCTTCATTATTGCGAGAATCCCCGTTAATCAGAGACCTAAGTCCATGATTGTTAGGCAGAGATACGGTTCGGTAGTCAATCAAGCAGTGGGAGAGAGAGACATACATGACCGTGAATCTCGGAGGCCCAGCTGATACTGAGCTGCTATCAGGCAGTTCAATACGCAGTGGTTGAGCCTGCTGACTCGTCATCCTGAGTTGCCAGGTAATCCATTATTCCACGAAGGAATGCGTTCGGCTAGAACTACCGAGCATAAAAGATATGCTCGGGCAATTATATTTAGGCGAAACGAATTTCGGTAAATATAAAAGTTGAAATGGTGTTGTCGTGACAAAACCATAAGTATATAAAATTGAAACTGAAAACTCCTGGGAGGTTGCAGGCAACCCCGAGTTGCAGTTCCATTAGAATACTTCTCGTCTAAGTCGCAATCCGTAGAATAACTAGGATATGCGCCTACCCCTCGGACAATTCAACTGCTTAGCAGAATCATGTCGCGAGGTTAATATACGTAGTATATTTGTAGGATTCTGAACACGATCTCCATCCTAAATTCTTTCCTTCAAGAAAACAAAATAAGGATTGGAGATCGACCACCTTCGTTCTCTATCAGAGAGAGAAAGGAGAAGTCTTCCCTCGAAGGAAAGCTTCAATGGTGAACAGATACTAAGACGATAGTTTCAAGCCAAACTGGATATTCCCGTCCGATCTCCTCTATTCCAGGTTGGTCGCCTACTGTGAGATAGTTTCTTTCAGCAGCAGTCTTCTTTACAATGCTAGAAATTCCAGGAATTCGAGCATAGGCGAGGTTCCCGATTATCGTGTAACATATCGGGGAGGGGATTCTCGTCTCGCTCCACTTTGGACTCGTGGTCTCGCGTAAGTGTTTGAAGATCGTAAAAAACTCGAACACCTCTGAATGCGCTAGAAATTCCGTAGAATTCTAAGCAGTCTGCGAACCCCCACCGAATCGTCGAAACGATATCGGCTGGTGGTCCTCTTCGATTCCCGTAGAAAACTCGAGAATGGAGCAGGATTCCTCCTCAACGACCGGGGCTTACGTCAGGTAGGACCCGAAGGTCCCTCCGGTAGCGCAGTCCCGAACGTGGGATCCTACAAAGAAATCTCTGTAGGATCCTTCCCCTTTCCCTCGTAGCCGTAAGGAGGGAGGGAATGGGGAAGGAATTGGATACTCGCTCGCCTTCCCAGTGGAACTAGCAGTTGGAGAAGAGTAGGAGCAGCCATCGCCTTGCGGCGATGGCCTCTCAGAGTCTGGGAAAACGTATCGTCAGGAGAAAACGTTTTCCCCGCGGAGGGTTACGAACTCTCACTGCAGGTAAGGGTCTGCCGCCACTGTGAACGTCGTCTGGGTGGGGCTGATCGACACCTGACAGGAGAGAGCCGATACCGTCCTCCGACTCATTCCAGTCCTCGTCGAGGTCGAAACCTCTCAGGAGGACGAAGGAGTATTTAAATACGGTGTCCGAAGACACGTAGAAAACGCCGCTGTCGCAGTAGAGGAGGTGGAAGTAGCTTGATCGACCGGCCAGAACTGAGAGAGCCTTCTTGTCCGGAGACGAGAGACACTGGTTCGAGACAGAATCGCAAGCTCCGATCGCGGCAGACCCACCGTCGGTTTGGGTTCCCTCTCGGGCCCCCAAACGACTCGAGCAGAGACGTGGGCTCTCTGGTGGGAGCGGCAATCCTTCCGCAGGGTCATTATGCTGACGAATCAGCGTTAATGACTTCTGCAAATTCCTCTGTATCTCGGGAGTAACCGCGTCTTGCGGAGTAGGACCGTCCAGTCCCTCCAACAAGAACAGATCCCTAGATACTCCTCCTTCAGAAGGAGGAAGAGCGGCAGACCCTGACGGTCGCCTCCAGCTAATTGCGCGTATGTCATGGTCGGTCTAGAACCGTGCCTGGTCCATACGGCGTCATAGCGGGGTCGCGAGCGGCGCACCTCTCGCGATCACTCCATAAGTACCATTGCTCTCCCGGCGTAGCCCGAGGAGGTTGAAGGTACAGGAGAGGCAGACCTGACGCTCCCCCTAGCTCGCTGGCAGGACCCGCGTGCTTGAGGGCGCTGCTGATCGTCAACCCGCGGTGGCGATCGAGCAGCATGCCTAGCCTTGCCGCTCGCCTGAGGCGAGAGGCTTGGCTGAGAACGTCGACGCTGATCTCTAGCGTCAGGCGAGCTGTTGCTGGTTACCGTCTCCGCCCGGTCCCGATGGGAGCGGCGTCAGGTGACCTGCTAGGCTCGCTGTCACGGTGAGACCGGCGAGCGTCCTCTCGGCGCGTCGAGCCGCTGGTACCAGCCGTGGCTGGTACCGACGGCCGCGGGGACCCCTTCCTCGCCTCAACCCGTTATGGGAGAGGCAGACCTGCGCTCCCCCCTCGCTCGCTGGCAGGATCAGCGTGCGTGGAGGGCTGCTGCTGATCGTCAACCCGCGGTGACGGTCGAGCAGCAGGCCTAGCCTTACCGCTCGCCTGGGGCGATTGGCTCGGCTGAGAACGTCGAGACCGATCTCTAGCGTCAGGCGAGCTGCCGCTGGTCACCGTCTCCGCCCGGTCCCATCGGGAGCGGCGGACGGGTGACCTGCTAGGCTCTGTGTCGCGTCGAGAACGGCCAGCGTCCTCTCGGCGCGTCGAGTCGCTGGTACAGCCGTGGCTGGTACCGGCGGCCGCGGGGACTCCTTCCTCGCCTCAACCCGTGGCTGATCAGGAGCGACCGTCACGTTAGCCCGAGCAGCCAGTTGATCGCTGCGAGAGCGTCCACTGGCCTGCGAGAGTCGTGTGCACGACTCTCGCCAGTCTTCTCTCCGCGGCCGCTGTTCTTGACGGCGAGCGAGCTCGGGCGTCAAAACTTTGGCTGGACGGTCTTCTTGGAAGAGCGTCCACTCGTGCTTCTCGCGAACGAGAAGCGGCCGAGACGGAACCTGGTTTAGCGGCAGACCCGCTAGCACCAGGTGAGGACGCACCAGCCGAGGCTGGTGCCCTCTGGTTCCCCCCGTCGACTTCTTCTTTGCAGAAGAAGCGACGGGCCCCGTTCCCGAAGGAACAGGAGGACCAGCAGAAGAGCTCCCCAGCTCGCCTGAGCGAGCCGGGCCCTTAGAAGATCCCGAAGGAGTCTTCTTAGGGGGGAAGGAGGCAACCTTCTTCTTCTTCGGCTGTTTGGCCTTAGAAGTCGAAGGGGAAGGAGAGGCAGCGGACGACGAAGAAGACGACGAAGACGACGACGACACCATTCTTCTCTTCTCTTCTTCTTCGCCAGGCTCCGCAGGACAGACGTCAGGTCTTCCATCCAGGAGGGAGCCGGGGCAGTTGCCGAAGCAACAGGGCCCGACTGCACCTGTCCGGAAAGACCTGAGACTGTGACAGCATCACCAACAGCAGGAACAACAGGAACAGGTCCAGGAACAGCAGGAACATCTGAAAGTGAATGAGCAGCAGGCACCTGATCTTTTTTTTGAAAGGGAATGAGCGGCTGGACAGCAACAGGTACGGCAGGCACGGCAGGTACCACAGGGAGAGACAGGCGTCCTGTCGGCAGCTACCGTCATCCTCGGCACTGGCGGCAGGTCCAGGGGTACTCTTTGGGCAGCGGCAGTCCGGGGTCGGCAATACAAGAACCCAGGTGGCGGTGGCACCGTCCTGATTGGCACGGCAGGAATTGGTTCTGGATTCAGCAGCCGTGGTGTTACCGACATGACATGTGGTGTGTACACCAGGTGCGGTGACCTCTCCTATGCTGGTGTCGAGATTGTGGTTGTTGTAGTGGTTACCGTATCATGAGTGACCACTGCGACCCCGCCAACCGCTGAATCAACCCATGCAGTCCCAGCGACTCCCACACCTGTCCCAGGTCGTCCTCGCTGATGGCAAACCTGCGGAAGCAACAGTCGGGTTAGTTAGAGGGGCTTCCTCGGCGCCTGTGGGGGGAGAGAAACCCACCCAGAGCGGACTGGAAGACCCCGAGTAACAACTTGGACGTCCGTTACCAAAGGAGTCACTGGACTTTCCGATGACTTCTTGTGTCCTCGTACAGACCCACTGCGCCTCTGACGAATGCATACACGTTACACAGGGCTCGTTGCGGGAGCACTCTCGCCCCCGACAACGAGTACAAACCTCGTGAGGATCTACATCTACATCCAAGGTCGTCTCCCACGGATGTAGCACCTGCGGTAACATAGATAGATTAGTAAGAGGGGTTCCCTCACGCACGGGGGGAAGACATGCCCCACCCCGAACGCAAGGAAGACCCCAAATACAAATACAATGAAGAAGCTGAGCGGGGGGCAGGAAGGAAGACGAAGAATCGGCTACCAAGGGAGTCGCGGGAGAGCTTTCCGACGACTTCCTGGCAGACCTTCGCTTCCCCCACCCCCGCACAGCAGTGAAAAGTAATATGAACATGAAACAGAATACTGCCCTTGCGATTTCACTTCATGAACTTGGAGAAAAGATCAATTCCCGGGTAAGAACGGAACTTGATCCAATAATATGATGCTATCTAAATATATATGAAAATGAAACAGAATACTGCACTTGCGATTTCATTTCACATAAAAAATCGTAAGGATCAATTCCCGGGTAAGAACGAAAATTGATCCAGATTAAATTCATGCAATCAATAAAAGAAAATGAAAAGAATATTGCAATTGCAAATCCACTTTCATTGCATTCTATTATACAAAATTAAAAGTTCGTGCCGAGCGCAATCACACTCTCGGTAACGAACGCACAGGGCAAAATATAATGAAAAAAGTACTTACATTTTTCAATTACACCCTTTCGCCCAAATACATGACTCGGCGCGAGCGCGCCCGCCCTCGGCACGAGACATAATTCAAGGGTTCATAATTAAGTAATGAAAATGAAAACAGTGTACTTACAGTTTCATTTTCAAGTCAAACAAACCATTAGTAGAAAACACAATATAAACAAAGCATACGACGATGAAGCGGGCAGAGAGCGATGACGAACACGTCCTTCACACCCGCAGCCGAAAGCAAAAGTGATTTGTTTACCTCCAAGTCGCGCGGCGCGCGACTGTCGGACAAGCAGTTAACTACCGTTCTCCCCTTGTTCGAAGCTTACGACCGTTCCAGCTGCCGCTACTTCCTATTGTTAAAGGACCGATGGTTTGTATTACGTATCGGAACAATGATTGAATATTACTAAAATATAAGAGTTTCAGCTTACAATTGCGTTTTTCGACCATTTCGGTAGAGTCAAAGTTGACCGAAGGTTGAAATTTTGGCACTTATCGTTATTTATATGAAAATATCTTAAAACTGATAAAAGCTACAATCATGAGTATTTTTTTGTTGTATTCTACATAAAAATGCGCACATTTTCATATATAATACTCTATGTAACGGCTAATTTAAAATGGTACAAAAATTATGTCAAAGTGACGAAATAATTTCAGAGATGTGTCACAGATACTTTTTAGTGCGGCAAGAAAGAAATTCGCGCTTGCGCGCCTGCGTAACGATTGTAAACAAAACAACACCTTGGTCCGTGAACTCCCAGCATCCCCAAGGCGCGTGATTCAAGAGTTTTCGGCTGGTAGGCCTAAAAGTATTTTTCCGCGAATTTTAAAAAAAACTTTTGTATGTCGACGTAAAATACGTCCAGTCGGCACCCGAGAGACAAAAAATGTCGACGTAAAATACGTCCAGTCGGCGTTTAAGGGTTAATGCATGATTAACATGTAATAACCAAAGAATCCATTTTAACACCAACACAATCCAGTTCAATAGCTGGCAGATCAACCCTAGATCCCTTAACACATTTAGAAGATCATATAAAAAAAGGCTTTGAACAAAAAATATTTACAATAGCTATATTTTTTTTTATATAGAAAAAGCATACGATACAACATGGAAACATAATATCATGCAAAAACTCCACTCCAAGGGACTAAGAGGCCACTTACCAATATTTATTAAGAACTTTTTAACAAACACAACTTTTCAAGTAAGAGTAGAAAATTCCTACTCATTAACCTATGAACTGGAAGAAGGAATCCCTCAAGGTAGTGTCTTGAGCTGTACATTGTTTGCTTTAAAAAATCAAACTTCACCTTTATAGCACTGAAATACAATTTCGTACAAAAAACAAATATCTAGGAGTGACATTTGATCAACATTTAAATTGGAAAGAGCACATCAAATAGTACATTAAAGCCAAGGGCATCAAAGCCCTTGCCATATTGAAAAAGTTATCACACACTAATTGGGGAGCAAAGCGAAACATTTTATTACTGATATACAGGCGGCCCGCGGTTAACGGCGCAATTGCTCAGTGGCGAATCGGTTTTACGGCTGTCGTCAAAAATATTCATTAAAAAAATAAGGCATTTTGAGGTATTTTTACAGCACAATTTTCAGTCAACAGCGCCGCTAGCGCCGTTATGTCTAACGAGTACATACATTTGTAGAAATACCATTCAGCCCATAAAGGTTATGCAAATGATATTAAAAAATTTATAGAGAGTTATTACATAAGTATTAGGGTAAAATATATGCCTCTGACGCTGTTCTATGCCAAAAATATAGTTAAATCAGTGCAAATTTAGCTATGGATGTGTCGATTTATAAATGTTCATGCTTTTATGTTTAAAATGTGAATGAAAATGTATTATGTATAGGGTGTTTTTCGCTCAACGGCGAATCAGTTTTACGGCTGTCGTCAAAAATATTCATTAAAAAAATAAGGCATTTTAAAGGTATTTTTATGGCACAATTTTCAGTTAACAGCGCCACTAGCGCCGTTGTCTAACGCGTTCATACATTTGTAGAAATGCCGTTCAGACCATAAAGGTTATGCAAATTATATTAACAAATTTTATGGAGAGTTATTACGTAGGTATTAGGGTAAAATATATGCCTCTGATGCTGTTTTATGCCGAAAATATCAAGTTACATAAGTGCAAATTTAGCTATGGATGAGTCAATATATAAATGTTCATGCTTTTATGTTTAAAATGTGTATGAAAATGTATTACGTGTAAGGTATTTTTATTTCTGCACAGAAATACAATACGAAGGCAGCTTTTGTAACTGCCCTTCACGTTATCAAATACGATGTTTTTTAAGTGCAAATTAGCAATCGATATGTCGATTTTATAAATGTTTATGCTTTTATATTTAAAATGTGTATGAAAATGTATTATGAATAGGGTATTTTTATTTCTGTGCAAAAATATGATAAAAAGGCAGCTTTTGAAACTGCCCTTCAAGTTATCGACTACGATGTTTTTTCATGTTCGTTCTTGTATGCCACCGTCTGCCGCTCTTCCGAAAATATAGTGTTAAAAAGAGTGCACATTTAGCAATCGATGTGTCGATTTTTTAAATGTTTATGCTTTTATGTTTAAAATGTGTATGAAAATATATTACGTAAAGGCATTTTCATTTTTGTACATAAATAAGATACAAATTAAGAAAGCCTTTGTAACTACGCTCCACGTTGTCATGGGATGTTTTTTCATGTTCGTTCTTGTCTGCCACTGTTCCGAAAAATGCATAGTGTTATTTTATTAATTATGCATCTTTTCCATAAATCCTTTAAAAAGTTATACATTATTTCACTATATCCAATAATATTATATGTATTCTCTCATATTATTGTATTATAAAATATTACGGCAAATTTAAGCCAGTATTCCGCGGAGCGGCCAATGTTGGGGTTTGAAATCAGCTGATGGCGAATACGAGTTTGTTTCACCATAACGCAATTCTGAGCGAATTCTCTTGCTTCTAGTTAGCATAAACGAATATCTAGATACTTGACTTATATGAAACAAGGTTATTTTTCCTTATACAACGTGTTTTTAGGTGGAAATATTTAATGAATATGTCTCGTTGTGAATGTGAACTACTTTTTTTTCGTTAACAGATTACGTTGGCGGCATGTTTATTGCGTAAAAAATTACGTGATTCCGTTCGCAATAATCCTTTATATCATCGTAATACGAACTTTACGTCATTTATCTTATATCAGCGTAAAACCAACAGTAAAATGTGTTCTTTCAAGCACAGTAGTTTTCATTAAAATGATTTTATCCCAATTTTATCTAAGGTTGTGTTTGATGACATACTGGATTTTATCCTTGTTGCCGATGTACGATAATAGTCATTAGCAGCTTGGACATTTTTCACAGCTTCAGTTATAACTAGGTTTAAATTTAACAGTATATTTCCTGATTGATCTTTGATCTATAGCGAATAAAGTTATTACATTAAGATATCTCAGTTCTATTCTATACAATAACGCCATTTATAACAACTACGGTAATAGTGTACTCTAGTAGGATGATTGAAATACAAGCCAAACAGATGTTATCCAGTTCGGTTGTACTTAGGAAAAAAAAAAAAAAAGTTGCTTCTCGTTCGGTTGTTCATGGCTGTACACGTACACGCAACAAGTATAACGTTAAAACCATACTTTCATCATTTTCTTTTGCTGTTATCGAACTTATGTAACTGGAAGATGGATAAAGTTAGGCCTTAGTAATTTGATCTCTCATAAAATCGTACTATCGTAAGACTAATGATCGTATCTTGAACACTATAGCTACCTGTACACTGTATAAACTTTATTATATCTTTACATACTCTAGACACCCAAAGGATTAAAGCTAGGCTTTTTTCACTTTACAGTACGTATTTACAATGCTATAATGTACTGTACAGTACTACTGTACAGTAAATTCTATAGCACTATACTGCATAAATATAATTTTACTTATTGCGCCACTAACCGAGGGCCGCCTGTACGAAGGCAGCTTTTGAAACTGCCCTTCACATTATCAAATACGATGTTTTCTCATGTTCATTCTTGTAAGCCGCCGTCTTCCGCTCTTCCGAAAATTTAGCGATCGATGTGTAAATTTTATAAATGTTCATGCTTTTATGTTTAAAATGTGTATGAAAATATATTACGTATAGGGTATTTTTATTTTTGTACATAAATATGATACATATTAAGGCAGCCTTTGTAACTACCCTCCACGTTGTTAGAGGATGTTTTTTTCGTGTTCGTTCTTGTCCGCCACTGTTCCGAAAAATGCATGGTGTTATTTTATTATTTATGCATCTTTTCCAAAAATCCTTTAAAAAGTTATACATTACTTCACTGTACCCTATAATATTGTATGTATTTTCATACTATTGTATTATAAAATACTACGGCAAATCTATGCCAGTATTCCGCGGAGCGACCATTGTTTTGGTTTCAAATCAGCTGATGGCGAATACGAGTTTGTTTCGCCATGTTTAACGCAATTCTAACAGAATTTTCTTGCTTCTAGTTAGCATAAACGAATATTTAGATACTTGACTTATATGAGACAAGGTTATTTTTCCTTATACAACGTGTTTTTAGGTGGAAATATGAATTGAATATGTCTTGTTGTGATTGTGAACTCATTTTTTGTTTCGTTAACAGATTATGTTGGCGGCATGTTTGTTGCATAAAAAAATTACGTGATTCCGTTCGCATTTTTCCTTTATATCATTGTAATACGAACTTTACGTTATTTATCTTATATCGGCGTGAAACCAACATGAAATGTGTTCTTTCAAGCACAGTAGTTTTGATTAAAATGATTTTATCTCAATTTTACCTATCGTTGTGTTTGATGGCATAGGTTTACTGGAGTTTTATCTTTGTTGCCGATGCACGATAATAGTCATTAGCAACTTGAATAGTTTTCTCAGCTTCACTTATAACTAGGTTTAAATTTAACAGTATATTTCCTGGTTGATCTTTGATCTATAGTGATCTTTGATCTATAGCAAATAAGTTATTACATTAAGATATCTCAGTTCTATTCTACACAACGTCATTTATAACAACTACGGTAATAGTACGATGATTGAAATACAAGCCAAACGGA
The DNA here is from genome assembly GCF_015104395.2 of Macrobrachium nipponense. NCBI lineage: Eukaryota > Metazoa > Arthropoda > Malacostraca > Decapoda > Palaemonidae > Macrobrachium > Macrobrachium nipponense. Next base: position 50,977,274 of record NC_087220.1, read on the forward strand.
TGTTATCCAATTCCGTTATACCTAGAAAAAAATAGTAGTTAGTAGTTTCTCGTTCGGTTGTTCATGGTTGTACACGTTTACGCAATGAGTATAACGTTAAAACCATACTTATATACCTATGTACCTCCCTGTCTTACCTGCTTAAAAAGCAAATGACAAGTACAGAAATGTACCGCCAACATGCTTTGGAGCACATTAGAAGAAAAGGAGACAAATTCATGTTATATACAGACGGCTCCAAAAATAATATTGGAGTAGGAGCATCTGCATATTCAAAAAATATGTTAATCAAAAAAAGCCTACATTTAATATCCTCAATATTTACGGCTGAAGTCACAGCCATACAGATGGCACTTGATATGATATCTGAGGCAAGAGCAAGTGTCTATTATTTTCAGTGACTTAGTGCTATAGATGCTATAAGACAGTATAAATCAGTAAACCAAATAGTGCAGGAAATACAAATAAAAATTCATCAACTCCTCCAATCAGGATTATCAATAGAAATATGTTGGATTCCAGCACATGTGGGAATAAAAGGAAATGAAAATGCAGACTCACCTGCCAAATTAGCCTGCACTATCCCTCTAACAATTACACATGCCCCAGTGTCAGACTGGATAACATCTGTTAAACCATTGATATACCAGGATTGGAAAAGAGAATGGGCCTAGTGCCAACTACAAATAAACTTAAAAACAAAAACTGAAGTGTATGCATAGAGGACATCCTCACAGAGAGAGAGATCAAAGAGGTGATCCTAACAAGGCTCCGTATAAGATACACAAGATTCTCACATGGTCGCTTGATGTCAACACCACATGCTAACGCAATAAAGTGTAATAGACGTCAAAAGGAATTCAAAAATGAAAAGTATTCTTGCTGAAAGCAAAGATTTTTCAATTAACAATATTATAATTTTTTTAAATAAGACAGGTTTCTTAAATAGTCTTAATTTTTTTCTATTTATTTATTTACATTTTTTTTTCCTTCTCCTTCTCAGGATTAATCCCTGAAAACCAGCCCGAGAAGAGTCTACTTGGGACTCAGAGGTCTGGAAAAACTAAGCCCTGTTAATAATAATCAACAACTACTTTTCTAACTAGCTGTTTCTGTCCACATACCCACACCATCTTAATAAAATCATCAGTCTCTGGACACCACACACCTCTCAGCAACTCCTCTACTGTTGTTCCAGTCTCCACCGACCAAAATCATAGTCAATTACACCAAACCAGATAAGGTAGGTCTATGAAATTAAAATGAACCATATATGTGGAAAGACATCAGAGTGAACCCTAGATGTTTTAACAGACCCAATTTGAAAATCAATCTGCCAGCTTTCCTTAACACTGACGAGAATAAAAACATTAATTCTGCTTCAAGCTGGCTCAATCTGAGTAACCAAGATAACTCAATTGCTATTCATTTAGAATCTTCTTGTTTGACAAACTGATATGAAATATGAATTCTCCATTTAGCATGACTATAACTGACTGAAAGATCCTCATGTCCTTTCACAGATGGAACTCAAATGCCATAAATAACATATGCAAGCACACTATTCCACAGGGATGGAGGAAAATAACTTGGGAACATTCAATAAAGATCAAATTTAAATGAAGAAAAATTCAAAGGCTTTAGAACATTAAGCCATCCATACACAACAATTTGACTATCAGTATTATTAGTCTAGACCAGGGAGTCACATATCTAAACTTTTGCGAGGAATGCCTAAGGATTTGTTCTGCAATGTGAAGTAAAGCAAGTAGTAAGGAGCCCCAAAAGGCAACACACTCACTCAAGAATTCACATTAACCGTCCTTTATACTGTAACTACAGTAAAACAATGATTTAATTCACAGTGAATTCTGCATTTAAAACCCTCATAACTACAATCTCAAAATGGCTGTCTTGCACTGCAACTTAGATATCTATAAATACATATTAGGAGAAAATGTAGCTGTGATGACCCTTGGAACTTGCACACACACACACACACCCAGGTGGATCATTTGTTCCTAAACTGTATATGCCCAAAGGGGTTACCACATTTTTTACTATACCTTAATCAAAATCCTCTCCACTCACATGAGAACAAATCATTCTGGGAAGCCCTATGAGTCTGAAAATGTGACTCAGTCATCTCAAACTAATTTATAGTAATACTACTACTGCAATGTGTTACTATATATGGTGAAAATTATATCACTCTATCAAAAAAGTTTTTAATCACCAGATCTCTGAACCAAGTAGTAAATATATTTGAAAAACCACTTACCCCAGTGGATTGGAGCCATTGTTATCAAATCATGCGTGGGTGGAGGAAAAGTGATTCCATTTAAAGATGCTCTCCCTGGAGTGTCGTTAGGTCCCTGGGTCCACCTCAGTTCTACTAAAGATGCTACATGATTCCCTAAAACTGATGACCAGCTCACACCACTCTCCCCATCTTTGTCACCCTGCAGAAAAAGGGTATATTATAATTCCATCTAAAAACCATACTTCACTACTGTACTTACTTCTTATTATGATATACGAATCCGGCAACCTACAAAAGGACAAAACCTCTGTACAGTTTAAAATCCCTATAGTCATAAGTCAAAAAGTTTTATGAAATGAAAGCTTTTTACCTGAAGATGGAAGATTAATAATATTTCTGTAGAGCCACTTATTTTGATAGCTAATATCATCAAACAAAATGATATTGTTAAGATACAATAAAGTTTTGTACATACTTACCCGGCAGATATATACTTAGCTATAGACTCCGTCGTCCCCGACAGAAATTCGAATTTCGCGGCACACGCTGCAGGTAGGTCAGGTGATCTACCGCCCCTGCCGCTGGGTGGCAGGAATAGGAACGATTACCGTTCTAGAACCAGATTTTCTCTTCCACCTGTCTCCTGAGGGGAGGTTGGGTGGGCCATCAATCGTATATATCTGCCAGGTAAGTATGTACAAAACTTTATTGTATCTTAACAATATCATTTTTGTACATGGAACTTACCCAGCAGATATATACTTAGCTGATTGACACCCTTGGTGGTGGGAAAGAGACAACTATTTACTGAATAGACAGGTAAACAACATACGTTGTAGTAATAAATAATAAAACCTTGGTTCCTACTTGATCAGGCGGAAGCCTCCATGGCTAATGCCTAGGAATCTGCTTCGCCTCAAGAGCCTCAGCGAGGATGTGACCTATGGCTAAGAGTTCTTGTGGGTCTGTCGATGGGGTCTTATCCATTTACTCGACAGAGCCTCTTACATGACAATATGCCTATGCCTAGTGGCATAATTAAGGAGCACAACACCGATCCCGATCACCTGATCCTAACACGAGGGTTAGTGCTTAAGTTGAAAAGAGTTATCTACAAACTCCTTTCAAACAACCCAAAGAAAAAACACGACGTTAAATAAAATTTAACTCACTAGATAAGGATCAGTATCTGCTCCCTATCCCAGCAATGTATCCGCAGACACGTATCAACCAAGAGAGAAGGATCCCTCGAAGGTTATCTTGACATCCTTCGGATAATGGGAAGTCAACACAGAGTTGCATCTCCCGTATGTGACAGCTAATATGTCCTTATGACATATTGTTAGGGAAAGAACAAGAATTCGGAAAAGCTCGCACTTCATGCGCTTTTAATTCTCAGCTGTTTGAAGGAATCATCAATGCACTTATCAAGTGCTTAGGAGATCACAATGTCTCAAAGAAGGCCAGGGCGTTCTTTGATATAGATCTCTTCTGGGTGAAGCCTGGAGCCTGGCTAGCGCTTGGCAGGCGCCTAGCGCCTGTCTAGCGCCTCGCGCCTGGCTGGAGCCTTGCGCCTGAATGGCGCCTAGAGCCTGGCTGGAGCCTCGCGCCTAGATGGCGCCTTGCGCCTGGCTGGCGCCTCGCGCCTGGCTGGTGCCTGATTGGCTCCTCCTTCCTGGCTAGCGCCTCGCGCCTGGCTGGAGCCTTGCGTCTGGCTGGTGCCTTGCGCCTGGAAGGCACCTGGAGCCTGGCAGAAGACTTCATGATTACTGTCTATGAGTCTTGCATGCCTCAAGAGTTTCAGCGAGGTAGGGACTATGACTGACAAACCCTTCTGGATCATGTCAATGGGGGCTAGCCCGCTTACACGACAGAGCCTTCTCGGATCGTGCCAATGGGGGCTGACCCACTTACATGGCAGAGCCTTACCTGTATCATATCAATGGGGACTAGCCCTCTTACATGACAGAGCTTTAGGTTTCTCTTTACTGGAAGGAGCCTTGCGTCTGGATGGATCCTCAATCCTGACTGGAGCCTAGCCTTGAAGGAGCCTGGCACCTGGATGGCGCCTGGCTGGTCTTCTTCCTAGACCTGGTGGCTTCCCTAGGAGCCTGGCTGGCTCTTAGGCCTGGCTATGGCTCTAGAGCCGGCCTGGCTCCTAGGAGGCTGGCCTGGATCCTAGAGCTGCCTGGCTCTTAGAGCCTGGCCGGCTTCCTAGAGCTGCTGGCTCCTAGAGCCTGGCTGGCCCTAGAGCCTGGCTGGCTCCTAGAGCCTGGCTGGCCCTCCGGTAGAGCCTGGCTGGCCTCCTATAGGGGCCTGGCCTGGCTCCCTCCGACCTGGCTGGCTCCTAGAGCCTGGCTGGGCTCCTAGAGCCTGGCTGGCTCCTAGAGCCTGGCTGGCTCCTAAAAAAGAGCCTGCTGGCGCTTGCGCCTGCTTGGCTCCTCCACACTTGCTGGAGCTTCGAGCTTGGAAGAGTCTCTAGGCTGTCTGACGATGTCCACATCGGACACTCTTATATCTGTCCGATTTGTTCGCCTCTGGCGCATTTGCGCCAGGTTGGAGGCCCGCTCCTTCTCAGTATCCGACCATGACAGAGTTCCTTGGAACTGTCCGCCTCTGGCGTTTTTCGCCTGTATTGGCATTTGGCGCTTGGCTGGCGCTACATTGTCCGAGAGTCCTGAACAACCACATAGTTTATCAGGAGACTGGAGAAGGGTGGAAGAAATTCTTCCCCTTTGAGCTTTTGGCCCCTGGCAAGGGGAGGTGATTTTAGTCAGCTACACCCAGTAGACGACAGGATATCTAACAACACGAGAGAGAAGAGTCTTCCTCCGAGGAGGATCCTTCGTGAACACTTCTTTTGCTAACGAGATCTCTTCTTACATGTTGATGAGGTTCCTCGTTGCAGAATCTTCCCTATCCTTGCCCGAAGGAAGGGAAGGAGTCTGGAAGTCGAAGGAGACTCTGAGCTGAAATTGGGCGGAACCCTGATTTCTAGCTCTTTCCTTCATTGTATCCTTATGAATACCTTCTGGGAAGCATTTGAGCCCTCATCGCACCCCGAAGACTCTGTAGGCAAACGTTTAAAATGAAATTGTTAAGATACAATAAAGTTTTACACATACTTACCTGGCAGATATATACTTAGCTTATGTCTCTGACGTCCGACAGAATTCAAAACTCGCGGCACACGCTACAGGTAGGTCAGGTGATCACCCCCTACCGCCGCTGGGTGGCGGTAATAGGAATCATTCCCGTTTTCTGACAGAATTTTTCTTCCCCCTATCTCCTGAGGGGAGGATGGGGTGGGCCATTAAACGTATATAATCTGCCAGGTAAGTATGTGTAAAACTTTATTGTATCTTAACAATTTCATTTTTACACATGCAACTTACCCGGCAGAATATATACTTAGCTGATTGGCACCCTTGGAGGAGGGTAAGAGATAGTTACTCAATATGAATAGCAATTCAAAAAACAGGGAAAAAACAACTTTTGTTGTAGGTACATAAATAAAACTTAAATACCTTGATTCCTACCTTATTGGGCAGAAGACTTCATGAGTACTGTCTATGAGTCTGCTTGCCTCAAGAGTTCCAGTGAGGATGAGACCTGTCACTGGGGGGAGAAAACAACCCAATTAACCTGGATCATGTCAATGGGGGCCGAGCACCCCGATTACTCGACAGAGCCTTATTTGGATCATACCAATGGGGCCTATCCCACTTACATGGTAGAGCCTTCACCTTTGTCGTATCAACGGGGACTAACCCTCTTACAAGACAGAGCCTAGGTCCAAACATTACAAGGAGCATGAAAACAACCAATCTCGACCACCTGACCACACTACTTTGTTATACACTACGAATTGAAAATGGTACTTTTTCCTGACCACTTTCAATCGACCATAAAAACAACACCACAAGATTAAAATTCCTAATCTATCTAAACTAAGCTAGATTGGTTTCAGCCCCCTGTCCCAGCACCGAATCCGCAGACTACGTAAGGTCCGAGAGAGAAGCACTTATCATAAGTCACGTACATCTCTCAAATAGTTAGACGCAAACACAGAATTGCATCTCCAATATGTGGATCCAATTAAGTCGTTTAACGACATATTCTTGTGGAAAGCTAATGAGGTTGCTACGGCTCTGACCTCATGCGCTTTCACTCTCAGCTGCCCGAGGTATTCCTCTTCACAGGCAATATGTGCTTCTTTAATAGTTTTCTCTGATAAAGAATGCCTGTGCATTCTTTGACATCGTTCTTCTCGGATCTCTTACCGAGCACCAAAGGCTCTCTGAGTTTCCTCCCATTTGTCCTCTAGATAGAACTTGAGGATCCTTACCGGACACAAGGTTCTCTCTATTTCTCTCCCTACCAGGGAAGTCAATCCTTTAACTTCAAACGTCCTTGGCCAAGGCTTAGAAGGATCTCATTTTTTGCTAAAAATAGGGGGTTAAATGAACACACTGCAGAATCCTTCCTGAAGCCCACTGTGCCTTCTAAAGCCTGGAGTTCACTAATCCTTTTAGCTGATGCTAATGCAAAGAGAAAAATCGATTTTCTAGTCAAGTCTCTGAACGATGAGTTATTGGGAGGTTCAAATTTCTCTGACATGAGAAACCTCAGTACCACATCCAGGTTCCAGCTGGGTGGTCTGGCTGTCTTGGACTTCGAAGTCTCAAATGATTTAATCAAATCGTGTAAATCTTTGTCATCCGTGATGTTTAGCCCTGTATGTCTAAACACCAAGGAAAGCATACTTTTATAACCTTTTATAGTCGAGACTGCAAGGTTACATTTTAGTCTCAAATATAAGAGGAAATCTGCTATTTCCGATCAACAGAGGTACTTGGAAGGAATGAGGATACATTCTGATTCCTGGCCCACCTTCGGAACACTTGTTCCCACTTCGACTGGTACAGTTCGTGTAGGTGTACAGTTATAGTGGACGGTCTCCTGGCCCTTGCAATTGCCTTTGCAGCAGCGCGTGAAAACCCCTTCGCTCTGACGAGTCCTTCGACAGTCTGAAGGCAGTCAGACCTAGCGCGGGGAGGTTTTTGTGGTATCTGTCGAAGTGGGCTGTCTGAGAAGATCGTTCCGTAAAGGAAGGTACCTTGGAAAATCTATCATCCATTCCAGTACCTCCTGTGAAAAACCACTCTTGAGCTGGCCAAAACGGGGCGATTAGGGTCAATTTTACTCCTTTCGTCAGAACAAACAACTTCCTTATTACGTTTCCTATGATCTTGAAAGGAGGAAAAGCGTAGCCGTCTATTCCTTCCCAATTTAGGAGGAGGCCGTCTATCGCTACTGCTCTTGGATCTGAAATCGGAGAGCAGTAGTTCTCCAGCCTGGCATTCCAATGAGTTGCAAACAGGTCTATGTTTGACCTTCCCCATAGGTTCCAAATTTGATTGCAGACCTCTGAGTGTAGAGTCCACTCCGTGGAAATGACTTGATCTCTCCTGCTCAACAAGTCTGCTCTGACGTTTTTCTCGCCTTGTATAAATCTCGTAAGAGTGTGATGTTCCGCTCCTTTGACCATAGAAGAAGCTCTTTCGCCTTCTTGTACAGTGAGAGGGAGTGAGTCCCCCCTGTTTTCTTATGTAGGCTAGAGCTGTCGTGTTGTCGGAATTTACCTGCAACACTGAGTTTGCGACTTGGGCTTCCACTGCCTGAGAGCCAGATGCACTGCCACTAACTCTTTCTCGTTGATGTGCCAGACACCTGTTCCCCACTCCAGGTGCCTGACACTTCTCTCGGGTTGGGCCCAACGTCGCCCCCCATCCCGTCTCCGATGCGTCTGTAAACAACACTAGGGAGGGGTTCGGTAACTGCAGCGATAGTCCCTCGTTCAGTCTGCCTGGTTCTAACCACCAGCTGAGGTTTTTCTTTATCTCTCTGGACAGAGGAAAGATTCCCACAGATCCTGATTCTTCTTTGTCCCAATTCTCCTTCAAGAAGAATTGAAGAGGTCTTATGTGAAGCCTCCCTAGAGAAACGAACTGTTCCAATGAGGAGAGGGTCCCCAGAAGACTCATCCATTCCCTCGCGGAACATTGTTCTTTCTCTAGGAAGGTCTTCACTTTTAGAATGCACCGTTCCTGTCTTTCTATGGACGGAAACACTTGAAAACCCCGAGAATCCATCAGAATCCCCAGATAGACAATGCTTTGCTGGGGATCCATCTGGGATTTCCCGAGGTTCACTAACAGTCCCAGAGACTGAGTCAAGTCCAACGTTGATCTTAGGTCCCTACCAGACACTGATCCCTGGATTGCGAGCGAATCAACCAATCGTCGAGATACAGCGATATCCTTATTCCTTTTAAATGCAGCCAATGTGCTACATTTTTCATCAAAACCCGTGAAAACTTGGGGAGCTGTGGAAAGACCGAAACAAAGGGCGCGAAACTGAAATACTTGGCCCTGTATCATAAATCTTAGATACCTCTGGACGAGGGATGGATGGTACATGAAAGTAGGCATCTTGAAGATCCAATGACACCATCCAATCCCCTTTTCTTAGCGCTGAAAGAACTGACGACGTTGTCTCCATCGTGAACGTTGTTTGATCACAAAGTGATTCAGAGCGCTTACGTCCAGCACTGGTCTCCACTCCCCAGAGGCTTTTGGTACCAGAAAGAGGCGATTGTAAAATCCTGGTGAATGAATGTCTAATACCTTTTCTATAGCCTTCTTTTCTAGCATCTGTTGCACCAGATGTAAATAGTGCTTGGTTTTTTAAAGGATCTCTGTATCTTGCCGCTAACTCCCTTGGAGTGGATGTTAAGGGCGGTTTTTCCCTGAAGGGGATCAGGTATCCTCTCTCGAGGATCGAGAGGGACCAGTTGTCCGCCCCTCTCTGAGCCCAGACTTTCGCAAACCTCAAAAGTCTGGCTCCTACTGGAGTCTGGAGGACTCCTGTCTCACTGCGGCTTCGAGAATGGCCTTCGAGAAAGATCGTCCTCTCTTGAAACGGCCTTCTACTCTTAGTTGCGGGTCTTGAGGTTGTTCTTCCTCGAAAGGGCTGTTGGAAAGCCACCTTATTCGACTGTTCCCTCTCTCTTAGCCATCGGCACCAAGCCGGTTTAAGCCTCTTGGCGGACTGAGCAAGAAGATCCTGCGTAGCTTTCTCCGACAGTGATCTGGAATGTCCCTCACTGTCTCCTGAGGAAAAAGGTATTCCGAGAGTGGAGAAAAAAGCAAAGAGGATCTCTGTAATGGCGAAACAGAATTGGAGAGAAACGAGCTATAAACTGATCTCTTTTTGAGCACTCCTGCTCCAAAGAGAGTGCTACTTCTGTGGATCCATCCATGACTGCCTTGTCCAAGCATGAAAGGACACTTGATAATACCTCCATAGTCACGAACTCCGGATCTTGCGCTCTTTTTGCTAGAAGCTTCCTAAGGCCCATCCATGAAGTTGAAGACTTCAAGTGTGCGAAATAGACCCTTGAGTAAATGGTCCATCTCGCACCATTCCCCAAGACGCTTTAGCCGACAGTAGAGAGCGTCTTCTAGAAGATTCTACTAGAGCAGAAAAATCCGCGTTTTGCGGAAGCCGGAAGGCCTAACCCCATGGGTTCCTTCGTGTCGTACCAGACACCCGGCTTACCTGTCAATCTAGACGGAGGACACAAAAAACACCGTCTTACCTGCCTCCTTCTAACAGGAGCCAGTTCTCCAGATTCTTGATGGCCTTCCTCATAGATAGAGTTGGCCGCATCTTGACAAAAGAGGGGGATTTTGCTAACTTAGTACTTGATAGCAGAGATCCCGGAGAAGGAGGATCAGGCTGAACACAGCGAGTCCCCAAACTCCTGAAGAAGTAATGCAGAAAGTCTCTTATAATCGAGACTCCTACTTCTTTCGTCTCTTCCTCCTCCGAGACTTCCTCCAAAGTTATATTCGGAGAGGAGACTTCTTCGGTGAAGAAGTCCTGACAGGTATGCAATCTTATCCTTCCAGAGCTCGTCCGAAGGAGCCGCCAGTTCAATACCCGAGATATGTTTCCTCGGTAAAGAACAAAACTCCGCTTCACTTCTCTCCCTAGGTTCTTGATACCTACTAGGGGAGGATCTAGAGCCTGAGTTATTAGGCTCTTGGCGCCTATCCGGAGAAACACTCGTTTCTATTCTCGAGCGCCTACTATGAGTAGGGCGCGAATCCAAAGTCAGGATCCTTTCAGGCGCTTGGCGCCTGTGAGAGAGGCGCTTGCGCCTACTCTTCTGTGACTCTTAGGAGTGGGAGCGTGCCTGACAAAAGGCTCCTTTCAGGCTCCTGAATCTTACGAGGAGAGGCGTCAGAGCCTACTCCTGATCTACCAGGATTAGGGCGCAAATCCCTGGAAAGGCTCTTTTTAGGCTCTTGCTGCCTTTGAGGCGAAGCGCTTGCGCCTACTCTTGATCGTCTTACAGGAGTAGGGCGCAGATCCTCGATTAGGCTCCTTTCAGGCTCTCGACGCCTGCTAGGAGAACGGTAAGCGTCCGCTCTAGATACTCTTCCAGGAGTAGGGTGCGAACCCCTGTTTAGGTTCTTCGTAGAATCTTGGAACCTGCTAGGAGAGGCGCTTGACTCCCTTGAAGAAAGCCTATCATAAGGTCTCGAGTAACTTAACGAGACTCGATCATCCATGCGTCCTATCGAACGTTGGCGCCTTCTAGAAAAATCATCCTTAGAAGGAGAGCCTTTCTCGCTTCTATCTCTCTTAGCAGAGCGCTCTCGTTCTTTCCTACCACTTGCAGAGGAGATCCTACTCCTCGGAGATCGTTCGACAGATACGAACCGATCGTCTCTTCTCGCAAGGAGACTTTTTCCTTACTCCTACAAGGAGAGGATCTAGCGCCTACTTCTTGCCGTTTTGCGCTATGACTCCTAGCTTCCGAGCTTCTACGAGGAGAATACCATCTTCCCTGTCTCGACGAAGTTTCAAAGGAGTCGTCTACTCTAGGAGGCGAATAGGTTCTTACTGGAGAAGATCGCCTATAATACTCCTCCTTCCTAACCGACCTCTTGACTGGAATGGAAGAGAGGCGTCCTTCCTGCGAGAAGGCTCCTTGCGCCTACTAGTCGAAAGCGAGCCTACTAAAGAAGAGAGATTCTCTTGGAGGTCCAACAGGAATCTCTTAGTAGATGACCGAATCCCTTCTGGAGAGGATTCCGGATCCTTCATAGCCTTCTTAGGCGCAGGAGAATACTCCGGAAAAGGCTCTGGGCTGGAGTCAAGAGCGCCTTCTCCTGGAGGTTTCCAGGCTCTCTTGAGAGGGCGCGATTTGGAAGAAGAGCTCCCATCCTCGTTTAGGAGAGGACGAATCAGAGTCGGAAAAAACACTTCCTTAAGAGGCTTTTCCTATAGCTCTCTATAGCAGTCTGGGACGAGTCTACAGGACCTGCTGAAGGGGACGCCTGACCGTTGGGGATACTCTACATCCCCCTTGCGGCTTTCGACATTCCTCCTACCCTGGCATGGGAGTCTGAAAGAGGTCTAGGCCTAGGAGCGATGCGGAGTCGGTCAGACGCCCCCTCCACTGCACTGGGGACACTGCACTTATCACTAGACACTTCACCCTTACCTTGGTTTATATCTCGCAATTGCTGTTGCAAATTGCGGATTGAAGCTTCCACAGCGGCTCTCTCGGCAGACACATCTGCGGGTTCGCTGCGGGGGGAAGGAGCTGAAACCAAAAAGGAAGATGGCGAAGCTACTGCAGGTTAGAAATACTATCCTGTTCCGCAGAACAGGATCTACTTGAACTTCTAGCTGAAGCTTTTTCTAATCCTATCCTTTTCTAACTTTCTAACATACGAAGTTAGTTCTTTCCATTGTAATTCAGTTAAGTTCTCACATACATCACACGTATCCTTAACCGAACAATCCCTCCCCCTACATTTTACACAAACAGTGTGAGGGTCCAAAGTAGCCTTAGGCACCTCACCTTGCATCCCTCATTTACACATACTCTAAACAGAGTTCCAGGTGTTAAATCGGACATAATTACTAACTAAATCCAACACAAAGCGTATGCCAACAACCAAAAGATCAATACTTCCCAAATAATCCTCGGCGAAGCAAGCAAGAAATTCTAAGCAGGAGCTACCAACAAAGTTGTTGTCAGCACCGGCGACAGAAAAATTCTGTCAGAAAACGGGAATGATTCCTATTACCGCCACCCAGCGGCGGTAGGGGGTGATCACCTGACCTACCTGTAGCGTGTGCTGCGAGTTTTGAATTCTGTCGGACGTCGAGACATAAGCTAAGTATATATCTGCCGGGTAAGTTGCATGTGTAAAACCATCTCTTCTTCTGTAGATGAAAATGTAAGTACCCTGCCTGGGCAACTAAAACTTCTCTCTGAAAGCGTTCTTGCGTCAGGAAGAGAGGGATTTATTTCTTTTGCCAGACATACTATGCTGGCAAGAACCCATTGCCGAGTCTCCATTGAATCTGATGCGAGATTCCAATGCACAAAAAATTCACTTGTCTTCTTGGTCCGTTTAGGGCTAAGAGAAACAAAGAATTCCTTCATAAACTTCCTCAAAGAAGTCAGATGAGGAGCAGTTCCATTTTGTCGGAACACGGAATCTGGGTGGCCACAAAAAAAAAAAAAAAAAAAAAAAAAACCCCAAAAAAAAAAAAAAAAAAAAAAAAAAAAATCCCATTCGAAGTACATGATATCCTACTCTTGTCGTATTGGGGTATCGTTATAAGATCCCGAAGATCTTAATCCTCTGTTATCTCTAAATAATTCCCTTGTAGAGACAGAGTATGGCCTTTAACTGCGTTCTTTGATAGCAGATATATACATAGGTGATCTTCCCTCTGAAAGTGAAGAAAAAACCTCGCTATGTGGTTCACCAAGAGGTATCAGGAAGAAGGACAGTTTCCTCATTCCCTAACACGATCTGCAGCAATTCTATGTCTTAGCCATGACTATTGTCATTTACCTTGAAAAAACCTCTCATTCATGTCCACTTCTGGTCAGTCTGCACGCGGACAGACTCAGAGTGGAGAGGTTTTATAGGTCTATTTATAATAGATTCTGATAGAATATCCAGATACTCTTGGAAAAGCCTTACGAAACATGCTGTGAGAAGAACGTGACTTCTGTGAATCCAAACCTCTCTAAGGCCAAAATGAGGCATACATCCTCTCTTCCTTTGACGCCCAATTATCTTAATATCTGTTAAGAATTTATAACTAGGGGAAAAAAGGCTAAAGTTTATTCCCCTTCTTTAAATTTAAAGATGTCTTATATTGCTACTCTTGGTTCGAGGAAAAAGAAGCAGTCTAAAGGAAGCCTGTTCGTCTTCTACCTTACAAAGAGATCTATGAAGAAGACTTTCCGCAGGTTCTCACAACTCTTTTCAATAAATGTTAGACATACGTTAACAGTTATCTTCGATCGAGAAGGTTCTCACGGACATGCAAAATCTTGCATCGAACCTCTTAAGGATCGTTACGTTTCCGTGTCTGTTCCCAAATAGGTTCTCTTTTGTTAACGCGAACCGGGGCGAAAAAAAAAAAAGATTCTCGATGCTCTTTGCGATATGAGAGAGTCGTGGAATTGGCCTAAGTGATTAAAATAAATCATTTCATCATTCCTTGTAAGCGACCCTTTTCGATTAAATGGGTAACGAAATCAGGAACGAATCTTAGCCGTTACCCGAGCCTGCTGTCCGAGAGGCTACTGGACTCCTTAGGTTTAATAACTCGCTTAAAACGAGAAAATATCTTGGATGGTGCTTCTGGCACAATTTGCGCCAGGCTGGCGCTTCACTTCTAGTTTCTTTTTAGCTTATGTGCCATAACATCTATGCCTTTATGGTACCCGACATCCTTCACATGTAATTCCGTTCTTAGTGGGAAAAAAACTTTTATATACGTAGTATAGTCCATTCAGGGAAACAACTTCTGCCACTAAGAGAATGTTTCCATCCGACTCACCCAACTTCTCTTGAGCAATATCCGAATTTAAAAGGTTGTGTGCGTTTCTCGAAAGGATGAGAGAATTATATATATCGCGCGCTGCCGTATTAGAATCCTTTATAATACTGTCACATTGTGGTAAACAGCATTAATCTAGACCTTTGTAAGGATACTAGGAATTCTGTAGTTAACCTCGGTATGTGCATAAGGACTTTACTACATTCATCTTCTCACTAAGCATGTACTCTAATAAGCCATGCTTTCGTAAGCATGAGAGATTATACAATATAGAGTTTCGCTGCGTTAGAATCCTTTAAAAATGTACCTACGGTAAACAGCATTGAAATGTAATATCTTTCTTATTGAAAGCTTCTTAGCAAAAGGCAGACAATATTTTATTTATGTTTGCTTAACTATCCCCTCAATCCGAGGCTAAAACCACGATTGTAGGGGAGAGACACGGTTATTCATTCCATCCCGCAGGAGAGAGACATGTTACCGCCCACTCATGACCGACACCTACATGATACTGCGTTGGTGTCTAAGCGATAGCAGTCTCGTTAGCCGACTGGCCTTACTCTTCCAGAGTTGCCAGCTACTCCATTTAATAAAGGAATCTTATAACATTATTATCGAACTTCAGGAAGTTCTTATCATGCATATCTAAGCGAAACAAGACTTCGATAAATCTAGAAGCTAAGTAGGTGTTGTCTTAACAATCCCTTTAAGCGTAGTCCTTCCTAGGAAATTCCTGGAAGGATACTGGTAATTGAGTTGCTCAGCAAAGAAGTAACTACGGTATGTGCTTATGATTTGCCGTATCGTATTCTCATACAGCAGATACTCTACTACCTTCTTTCCCTGCCGAGGCAGATAGAGAAAGGATATTCTGGCGCCTGGATCCTTGCACCTAGCGCCTGGAATGTTCCGCGCGCCTGGAATGTTCCGCACGCTAGAAAGGAGACTCGCTCCTGGAACGTTCCGCTTGCGTGGAAGGTCCCGTGCGCCCTGACAGTTCCGAGCGCCTACTAGACCCCTTTTAGAAAGAGCCTCTTGCCCGGAAACGTTCAATGGAAGGATCGTTCTGATTGCCACTCTACTGTAAGGCTCCTTGCTCTAGCCGTCTGTTTTTCTGGCGCAATTTGCGCCAGGCTGGCGCTTCGTCTCTTTGAAGGCGCCTTGCGCCAAGAAAAATTTTCTAGAACGCGGCTCGCGTTTGGTTGTAGGAACGCGGCTCGCGCTAGTCTGTTAGCTGGAACGCGCCTCGCTGCTGGCTATAGGAACGTACCTCACGCTAGCTTGCTGGAACGCGGCTTCCTGGCAGCGGCTGGCTCTTGCTCAGTGTTCTCTTAGTTTTCAGAGAACGCGCTAGATCACTCCAAACATACATTCTTCGTCTTTTCGGATGTAAGATGAAGAGACGCACTTTTTTAAGGATGCCTTATCAATGGCTATCCTTGCAGTCTGGGGACATTCTACAGAACCTGCCGTGAGGGGACGCCTGACCGGTGGGGGTTCTTCCCTAACCTTCCTGCGGCTGTCGACTTTCCTCCTCCACTGGGTCTGGGAGTTTGGAAGAGGTCTAGGCCTGGAAGCGCTACGGAGCCGATCAGACGCACCCTCCACTGCACTGGGAACACTATATTCACTTCTTACCTTTTTAGAGCTCGCCTTTTGAGCTCCATCCATTTATCTTCAAATTTGCACATATGAATTTGTAGATTCTGTGGAGTAAGAAGGTGATGAGGATGCAACAACTACTAGAATTGTCAATACTCTAACTGCTCGTTAGTACGAGAGCTCTTAAAGCTTCTAAAGGAAGCGTATCTAGTTATATGCTTTCTGACTTCCTAAAGTAGGAAGTTAGATCTTATATTTCCTTCATCAAGTTCTAAACTTATACACGTATTAGTGAAAAAAAAAAAAATCAATATTTCCCTTATTGCAAAATATAAGTGTCTACCGGAAAAATTCGGTAGTTTCACGTAATATATTCTTCGAAATTTCGAAGCCAAATTCATTAAAAAGTTAATAAAAGCGTATGCCAAACCAAAGACCCAAGACTTCCCTGCAAAAGACAGCCCAGAAGGTCGATGGCGATGAAAAAACGAAATCAAGTCAGGAGGTAGCAACAACGTATGTTGACACTACCGCGACAGGAGAAAATCTGGTTCTAGAACGGTAATCGTTCCTATTCCTGCCACCCAGCGGCAGGGGCGGTAGATCACCTGACCTACCTGCAGCGTGTGCCGCGAAATTCGAATTTCTGTCGGGGACGACGGAGTCTATAGCTAAGTATATATCTGCTGGGTAAGTTCCATGTACCAAAACACTTAATTTTTCTTTGAAACATCTAAAAGAAAATAAATTACACAGGTTTTTAACCAATAATAGCACTGGTATTACTTCATGCTATATTTAAAAAAAAGTATCTTAGTACCAGATCAATACAGCTAAACTGAACTCTAAACTGAATAGCAATTTCAAATAGCTGAACATATTTCACAGTGAAAATATACCCAATAAAATTACTGTCAACTTGAATGAAATTATAAACGTATACACTATTTCTAGCACTGATTCAGAAGAAGTACTAGACTTGGTTTTGTGTAACACATTGGATTCATGGTAAAATCAAAATATGAATACTACCCTACTAGGTTAAATGATTCGTCCACTATATATAAATACTATACATCACACACAAGATCTTTTGGAAAAAAAGCCAAAATAAAATGATGACTGGATACACTACCTGCGTCAATATTGCTAAAGGACATCGATCCACAGGAACAGGTACTCGACAAGAATCCCCAGCTTCTATGAGGATGTGCTTTGTGGGTGTGTAGTGGAGATCCATTTCCTGAGTGGCACAATTTAACAAATCTAAAACTACATAACACTGGTGAGGTAATTCTGCTGGAAGGACATCCCAACGTGTCACCAAGAGGGAGGGTGTCACATCCACACTGATTGCTAATTGAGTTGTGCGGCAATATTCTGCATCTCTACCCGATCCCCCAGAGTACTTGATCTGCAGATTGGC
Source organism: Macrobrachium nipponense (assembly GCF_015104395.2). Taxonomy (NCBI): domain Eukaryota; kingdom Metazoa; phylum Arthropoda; class Malacostraca; order Decapoda; family Palaemonidae; genus Macrobrachium; species Macrobrachium nipponense. The sequence continues at coordinate 50,994,517 of NC_087220.1, forward strand.
TTCCAATGTTCTTCCTGTGCATGCTGAAACAGAACATTTTAAAAATATTTTATACTGTGTCACTCATATTTACAACTAAATACAAAATGCACTCTTGGTCTAAAATATTCACAACTAACAGGAAAACACATTTACTGTATTAGTTTGTAAAGAAGAAAGCAGACACTAAAAAGATTTACTGTACATAACAAAAGGCATAGCACTGTGCCGTAGTACCTGGTGTATTTACAGTTGTCCTCGTTCTCATACTCGATGAAGGTGCTTGTGTGGATGAGGACGATCCTGACCTTACACTAGAACCTGAGCGTGATGATAAGAGAGAGGCAGAGGAATCAGTCCTGCGTGTGCGTGCTCCTCTCGTACTGGAGGTGGCAACAGATTGTCTGGATGGCAAAGAGGAGGGTCCAGCAGACAAGAGAGACGGGGGTTCGCTACCAGAAATCATACTAGTCGATTCCATAGATTCATCCATTAAACGGCCAGGACACAAAAAGTCAGACATGGCATAAACATAAAGGGTAAGAGAGGCTTTGCCCCCAGGAGGGATAGGGAGTTGAGCACAGATATTTTCCTCACTGTACTGAAACACCTGAAATTGAAACAAGTATTACAACACTTAAGAAGAACAAGATAAAGGATTACATAATATATTGAGTATACAAGTTACTACTCAGAAGTGCATCTGTCTGATATAATATCAAAATCATATCTATCAATATAAAAATACTACACCTATGAATGTGTATGAAAATATATCTTACTATTGGCAGAAACTTATACCATTCAACATACAGCACCCTAATTTTCAATATGTAGTTAAAATTTAACCATGAAAAGGATTTCTGACTGCCCATGCATATACTATCCTTACCTGATTGAGTGTATCCTTGTCTAACTTGGAGGTGAGGGCAATATCAATTTCTTCAACTGGTTGTGAAGACACATTATACAGCACCACTGAGCATTCATGGGTTTCGCCAGCCGATAATGACAGCTTCAAGTTCCCACACTCCTCTCCAACTGGTCTTTCCACTCCTAAACTGCCAGTACTGCTATTTCCTGTTAATATCTAAATAGAAGATTTTTCTTTACAGAGATCCATTGCTAATGGGTTTTTGTTTATATTCTTTTCATTCCATACAATGAGCTCATCAATGAACTTCTATCCATATATCATTATTATCGGTTTGTATTTCAAAAAAGTAACTCATGATGACTGATTGCTGCATAACTAACCTGTAAGAAAGGTAAAGCAGGAACAACATTTATTGTATATGAAGGAATCTTCAAGTTCGGCATAAACTTCAGCCGACAGTTACTGCTGACGCCTAATACTGTTGAGGAATAACCAATCACCCTTAACTCTCCTGACCCCTGAGGTCTCCCTCTCAAAGTTACTGGTTGTGGGCCCTTCTCTTTTTTCAGGACAACAGTTGACGTCCAAGATTCAAATTGCACACCTTCCGTGATGAGCATCTAAAGAAAAGAAAAAAATATATACTGCACTTAGTTCAAATGGAAAATTTGACATGAAACCAAATTATCTAGGATTCAGTATGGAATGAACAAATGACACAATAATATTTATACAAAGTCTGTACACAAAGCCTTCATTAAATCAAATTGGCTGTAACACCCAAGAAATTTCATCTGTATCAGCACAATGAAATAAGGCACTTCAAAATGAATTTATATGATGTACTTACCATACTGGTGACTTTCAACTCAAATGGCATTGGGTTTTCCAGCTCCATGACTATTTCGCACACATCCCCTTCAACCCAATCAAAATCTGTAAAGAATGAACAGTTGTACCATGTTAATTCTGATGAGTCTTCAAATGCAACCTATATATGCATGAAATAACAGTATTGAAACATAATGCTACTACTCAGTTTCCACCACAAAATTAAGTTAAAGGTTAAGACACCTTCACATGTCTTTTAAATACAAAATATTATCCATTTTACAATTATCATCTTCAACAAAAAGTATGCAGTAAAAAGCAATGTAATTGGGATGTAATAAACACTACCAAGTTTTAGTGGGGCTACAGTGTCACAGAGACTATTATTATTATTATTATGTGCTTTGACCAGACCACTAAATCAAAGCAGTATCTCTAATAGGACTGGGCAAAAAGGCTAGTCTTTAAAAATAAAATGTTAATAAATTGCACTTGTTAAAGAATTTAATCATTGGTAAGTCAGAAATTTCTGACTAGGCACGATTCCCTAATCTGGTTTCAATAAATTGAGAAATGGCTTAAAAAGAGATTAAAAACTATAAATACAACCCACCCATTTTCCCTTGCGAGCGATTAATGGTGTTTGTCAGAGATGTGAAGGGAGTGAATATAAATGGCCCAGAGTCTCCATCAGCTGATGGAGTAATTCTTTCAGCTTTTCTGCCAATGTCTGGAGCCATAATACGTATTCCCCTGAAAGAAAGAATGGCGGAACACAAGTAATTAGAAAAAACCTACAAAATTTGATACTATATTATACTGTATACAATGAAGTCAAGCTACATGTGGTTCACAGATATATAATAGGCCAATTGAAAGAAAGATGAATGAGTTGAAAACACAAACAAACCTGCAAATAGGTATATTCAGGAAATTCACTGAAGGTATGATAATTCCAGTGTCCTGAACAACCAAAGGTGCTGTTCCACTCGCACAACGATTACTTAATGATTCCAGCATGGTTGCCATTTCTTGTTTCTCGACATCAGCCATGTGAGGCAACATTGCACTGACTGAAATGGAAGGCCAGTAAACTGTCAATTACAATTCTAAGCATGTAGTTTCAGAATAATAAACAAGCACAAGTTTATAAATACTGTCTTTACCAATAATTTTAATCTAGTAAATAATGGAAATTGGCAATATTAATCCTCAATAAAGAAACTTCAAGGGAAAAATATTAGAATGAATTTGATATCTGTCTTATTTTTCATTATTACAACCCTAAGAAACCTTCACTAAGCAAGTTTTTGAAACTGAAAAGTTTATCAGACACCTATTTTTTTTAGTGCAACCTTGACATCCATGATTATGTACTATAACTTCTACTATTATAAGCTATCAACATACCATTCATTAAGTTCATATAATTCAACTGACAATATTTTCTTTAAATTTAACATACATTTATAGAAATAAACTGTGACGTATTACATATGACTTAAATTACAGATATTGAATCTTTATCATGATGCATTTTCATCCAACACCTGTAATTCTGAACATTTCAATTACGTACTTAGAATGTGTACGGTATTCACAAAGTGAGAATAAACTAGAAAAAATAACACAAATCACTACTTACCTAAAAAGGCTTGATGTCTCGTACAGAAAGCATTCTGGCCCATTCTACGTGAGGTTCCTACCAGTTCCTGCAGGATCTGTATTTGCAATGAAGGCCATCCCTGACTCCCATCTATAAAATTATTACAAAATGAAGAGCGCATAATCATAGCTTATCAATACACTTTTGCACGACTTCTTGACATTAATAGTTAAGATCCATTTTCCCACTTATGTATTTATTTTTGTTACGTTACCATAACACCAAAACCAAGTGATTTCCAGAAAATTTGCAAATGTTCATAAAACTCTACTCTTTTCTTCCCATTCACCAGGTTAATATTTTATGATGAACTTATCCAAATCCACTCTATACTTACAATTTGCTTCTTATTCTGCAAAATTTCAAGTGAAAAAATATTGGAAATGAATAAGAGAACAGTCAAGCAACTGAAGCAAGACACAAATGGTTGTTGAAAATGTTTTACCATAAATTCATGAAACCCTTAGGAAGCAGTAATATGGAGATAAAAAGAACAATAGCAACTATTGTCACTTAAAATTTGGAAGAAATCCTAGGAAAAAAAATTAATCACTACAAAAGGCAAAAACTCAAGCATTCATAATACATAAGGATTCTGCCACTAGGGTCTGCTTGTGTGGGTTTTCAACTGAAAGTGTGATTATTTACATGAAATTATTTCATTTATTTTCAGCAGAAGTATTTATTGATTTATTTGTCATTTTTCACCCTGATGAACATTATTTCAATTATATATTCTCTCCATTTATTTTCAACCTTATATGTATGCATTTTTTTTATTTTTATTTTCAACAGAAGTAATAGTACTTCTTGATATATTTGTTTCAATAATTGAATATAAAGGAAGGTTAAACCAACTAAAAGAGTTTGTTTTACATTAATCATGTACAAAATTATAGATATGGTGTGGGGGTAACGAGCTTGCTGCTAGCCAGGATTTTGGAAAAAGTGGGGTAATGACCAAAGGTAATTGGGAACTGCTGATCTAAACAGTAGTAACTGGACCCTCATTTAGCTGCTGAGTATTTCTTTTAATCTGAAAAAATCTCTCTCATCCTTCAACCCCCATTATGGTAACCTTTAACTTACAGATCAAACCATAATAAATTTACCATTTCGAAACTCCAGAGGATCAAGGCACACTTTATATCCTTCTAATGTCTGCAACAAAAGCCGATAGCATTGACCCCAATCAGGCTGTTGATTCTGCGGAGCAACACACCTCATGGCAGCCACTCGTCGAAAGAAAGACGCTTTGCGATGAAACCCAATTTGGTGGTACAGGTCCGAAAGGGCACTGAATCTCGCAATCTGAAAAGAAGTCATTTGTGAAAATGAAGGGAACTGCTATACAAAGGTGGTTTAGACAATTTTATCTACATTTATACTCATTTTGTGCAACTGCGGGTTAAATAAATTACATCGTGGTTTCTCATAACTGGTTTAAAGAACCACATATAGACTTAAATGAAATTTACACTTGCAACCTTATTTTTACATCAAATCAAGCTATTCAAACTAATGTAGAAAATAGCTTAATATCACAAAAAATGTTTATACAGTGCTTCCTTTTCAATAACTGTTTACCAGAAAAGAATAGCACAATCATACAAAATAAAATCATCTTTCTACTTCTTCAACTTCTGTTAAAAGTACAAAACAAGATAGAACGCATACCTTTTCTTCATCAGAAAGTTGCAGGTTGATGAAGACAACATTGGCTAGGAAATCTGCAGCCATGAGGTAACGCCTCAGTTCAATTAAGACATGAACAGCCTTAATACTTGCTTCCGTTTCAACAACACCCGCATTTCGATACTATAATGACAGAAGTTTACAGTGAGTGTCTGAGGTTCACCAATCAATCTTAAATTGTAAAAAAATTCTGAAAGATTAGTGGCATAAAACTGTTCTTGAAAACTTTGCAAATGGGATGAATGCCTCAACTTTTGTTTAGTTTTGCATGATAAAATTTATGGCCAATAAAGGCATAGATAAGGAGGATTTTCTTTGAGGATCTGTAAAATAATTATTAATTCAAAGAACTATTTTGCTATTTTCTCAGATGTGTCAAGATAATATTTCCAACTTACCTTACTGTAATGCACAATAGCTTCTCTGTACTTGTCAACAATGTCATCAGGTGAGAAACATAACTTATTGGCCTGTTTTGCAACAGAGGGCTCTAGGCCAGTGGGCAATGAATTAGTATTGACTGAGCCATTACGATTTCTATTTGCTATGCCACTGCCTTGTCCACCAACACCCAGGCTACAGAACCGCTGAAGGCCAGAGCTTTTTCGGAGGTTAGGATACAACATGATAACTGAAGCAGCACACAAACCTTCAAAACAAGCTGTGCAAAAGAAAAATTTTTTTTTTTTAAATTAAAACAAGTTTCAAATTACTGAAGGGGACAATATGTAAATACAAAACTCTTTATAAAAAGTTACTTCAAGTTTCTTGGGAGTGAAAATTAGGACATGTCATTCTTTCTCACCTGCCAACCAAAGCCAGTCATTGCAGTTCTTTAGAGTGTCAGCAGCATGAGCATAATGGCTGATAGCCTCAGTTGGCAAGCCAGCCTGTAATGTCAGGTCAGCTAACTGCTTCCTCAATCTTCCAACACACCTCTTCTTGTTTGTACGGGAGTCCATATCAAGGCCAATAAAGTCCTATTGGTGATTAAAACAAGTTAATTCATTTTAAAAAAAATCAAGTGAGATTCAACAATATGACATTTATAATTGCTTCAAACACAATATCTCTAAATGCAACAACTGACATTTTGAACTTTAGTTACTAAAGCTATAAACAACTTTGTGGTGATGACATGAAATGCTCCACGTAACAACTTACTTTGCGTTCAAATGGAGCGCACAGCAAAGGAGGCCTCTCTAATTTCTCCTGACTCTTATCAAGTCGTTTCGATTCTAGCACCCAAAACAATGAACTGATGAATTCCTGCAACTGGCTCTCAATATTAACAGCATGATCCCCTGTTGGGTAGAAGAGAGCTCTTGTCTTAAAGTTAGAAGGTGGTTGAAGAGACAGCCTTGACGAATGTGACGCCGAAGTACTGATAGAGGACTGGCTTGTGTCATGGGCTGAGTCAGCAGCTGAGTCCAGGGCTGAGTCACGAGGTGAATCCATTTTACTATCATCACAACAACCTACTTCACTTGTACTTTCACTACCTGAGTCTGAGCCATTAGCAATAGTTGTATCTATCTTAAGGTCCGTTATACCTTCTGACAGAGGGCCTCCCTGTGGACTATCCGAATGACTGTCAGAATCTGTAGGTTTATCTTCACTGCTAACTGTCTCATAAACACCACTATCCCTATCAGTGCTGCCGGCAGAAATTTTCTTGACGTGCGTTGGGTGAGCATGGCCATTCAGTGTTACAGGATGAGCAGGGTCTAAGTTTCCATTGGGTTCTGGAGACGTACTCCTCGACGGCCCTCGCGAGTCTGTCTCATATATGGTGCCATCAGGGTTAAGACCCAAGATGATACACCGAGAATCATACAGTGTGGATGAGTATTTGACCTTCAGACTCTCATGTTGCTTGCATATGTCATTCAGATCACTCTGACTTCCCACTTGACCTACAAGAATCATTAAGGGCTTATTAACAAAAATATCTTAAACAATCATAATAAACAAACCTACACGCTTTACATAAAATCGTTGACGACTCCCCAAAAGCTATACAATTGTATAACTAGTCAAATCAACATGGTAGCCAATAGCTTTCAGTATATCTCAAATCAGTTTAAATGAATTACATCTTTCTCACATTATAAAATCACACTGAACATCTCGGCATTACAATAAATATACTGTACAAAATGTTAAAAATACTGACGAAAAGACAGAAAGAAAGAAGACGTACCTATCGTAATAATCCCAAGGACCCTACGATGGGTCTGGAAGTCTCCCCAGTCATTATTTTCGACTGGGTAGTCACGCCTGTAAGTGACCCAAACAGGTCTCTGCGACCCATTTGAATCACTCACCTTCACGTGACCGACACGACTGATGCGCTCATAAAGTTTGTGAAATGAGCGGCTCTTCAACTGTGACCCTGAAATATTGAATATATCAACTTTGTTGCACAAAATCATTGGGGACAATGACAATACATACACACAGTAATTTATATCCATTTAACTTGAATCATTAGTCTTCATCATGCTCCACTAACTTTTCCACTTTATATATAAAAATTAAAATATTCTATGCATTGTGCTCCTTGAATCTCCCCACATAAACCATAAAGCTCCCTGAACAACATAGTTACAGCTGTCTTCATGAAAAAGATAAAACTGTGACAGATGAAACATTATTTACAAAACCTTAAACTAACAAAAATTTTTTTTTAAATTATGTAAAATAATCCTAAAAGCTTGAAAGCTTTTAGTAAAATGTAAGACAAGAAACTTTAACTCACTCTATCTGTTCACGTAAAAATCTAAACTCAACATCAGAGAAATAAAACTTTTGCACAAGCAACAAAACATCAAGTCGTCCCAGAGTACCTACCAACTTGCTTGACAAGGACAAGCAACGTCTGATGATGATGGGGGTTAGTAGTGTAATCCGGGTAACTCATGGTGGTGTCTGGGGGTGGGCTGGAGAGGATAACGCTCACGGAGGACCTCATCTCCCTCCCCACCCGGAGACACCCTCAGGCCTGGACACACCCTGCAAAATGAAGAGAGGAAAATGTAAGTATATTCGTGACAGCTTGGAAAGAGTTCACAGTCATGAAATGAATCAACAAGTACAATGCAAAGTGCCACAAAGGAATCACTGGAAAAAAAAAACAGGCCTACAAACTTCTACAATAATAAAAACTATCCAGTAATGGATGGGTAGCCTTTACCGAATTTGGCATTCATATTATTTTTGGTAAAATTAAAACTTGTGCCTTACAGGAATTGTTTAGTCAGCTTTATTTAATGGATATGGATGTTGTTATTTTGCAAGAGTTCTTACTTTGTCCTGCTTGAATTAGGCAATCATACCCTAACAGTCACTGCACGCTTAACATTTAGAAGAAAGTGATGGTATCATTTAAACAAGACTGTTTCTTCACAATAACTGGATGCTACATTACATATGTTCATCTATATAAACTGTAGATTATGTCTAAAATTCCTGTCGATTTGCTCTGAAAGTGTACTAACACACAATAAAATGCCCTATCTCTTGCATAAATTTATCAATTCACCTTTTTTTTTCCCTCAAACTTGAAGAATAAATTTGCTTGCTCACAAAAAAGAAAAATTATAAATTTCAAATCTTTGTCAATGGGGGAAATGAAATAAAGCATATACGACTAGCATAAACATCAGTCATTAATAAAACAAAAATCCTTAAGAAAGTAATAATTAAAATTGAAGTTCCAACTTTCCTATGGGAGCACTCTCTATGCAGTGAAGACTCCTATTGAACTTTGTTATCAAAGGGTAGTATGAGGAGGTACTTTATACACTTCGACAACAAAATCAAACAGGTAGCTCCCCATTCATTCATATTAAAACTATGTATCATTTCTCACAACCTTAAGATCCTTTTACTTCTTGTTTCACCAAATACGGGGAATACCAATTGCCATTCTGGAAGGAAGTAAATGATAGCCAGTGTCAGGAGAGAGAGAGAGAGAGAGAGAGAGAGAGAGAGAGAGAGAGAGAGAGAGAGAGAGAGAGAGAGAGAGAGAGAGAGAGAGAATATATTTCCAAAGTGCCTCTCAGGCTGGTCTTTCAATCCATCTCAGGATCAAAACTATCTCATCATTAGGAATGAATGAGCTGGGGCTTATCATAAAGACTACAAACAGATGCAATTATTATTGTTAATAACCTCCAGCATTATTGTTATAATTACATAATCAGTACTGTAATAGAATGTTACTAATTATACTCATTCAGTGCCACTTCACAACTGTTAAGATGGCTCTAAGTAAAAAAAATAACAACACATGAATGGAACGTAAACAACACTACTCGCATTAGCACATAGACAGAGCTTGCCTAAAGACTCCATCTTTGGAAAACGTTGAATCATAGGCTTCTTACAAAATGGGAGGATTGCTAATTCCTTGAGTGAATAAAATGGGTTAGTTATACTTTCATCTCTGAAAGAAAATGGGAAACTGATCATCTGATGAATGAAAATGGGAAATTGATGCCTTTCTCATGAAAAGAAAATGGGGAATAAAAAACTTCTGGATGATATAGTTTAAAATAAAATTTTACGAGATAAATATCAGTTGCTCACTTGAGATGGAGAGAAAGCTAAATTAAGAGAAAAAAACATTTGCAGACACACACGTTGACACTTTTAGGTAGCCGTTTCCTTCCCTACACTTTGGGAATCCATTTGTGCTTCTGTGCTCCACATTCATCCACCACTCCAAGTATGTAAATAAGAATTGGAAACATTGCTCTATTTTCTTTCTGTTAATGCTCTTTTTTTTAAGCAGCAACAGCAAAAGACAACGATAACTATTGCGACGAAAGTGAAAACATAGAGTTCGAGTAATTAAATCAGTTCGATTTTTAGCAATTAGCTGCGAACATCTAAAAAATAACGAGACATCTTTTCAACCCAAAGTTATTAAATGCACATTTCTGAAGTTTGAAGTTAGCATGCATCAAAACTACATTATTTCGTGACAAAGACTTGAAACCAAGAAGGACACGACATCAAACGGGCAATAAAAAAAAAAGTGAAAGGAAGATCAACATTTGCAAATCGCAGCAACTAAAACAGAATCGTCAGGTCATTCCTTGACCCATGACCTTTATGAGAGATGAGGAGAAGGAAAAAGATGATGCGCTCTCTCTCTCTCTCTCTCTCTCTCTCTGTTAAAGGCGGGATTCGCAAATCAATCCATCAGTAACCTCATGGATATTGGTTTGCTTTCATGCACCGTTTGATGTAGACGCACCTTTGCGAGCTTTGAGAGGAACGTCGACCATGACGCTCTTTTACCCACTAACACGTGCACAGAGAGAGAGAGAGAGAGAGAAGAGAGAGAGAGAGAGAGAGAGAGAGAGGATAATTACAGGAAACTAACCATTTTGTCCAGTGCACTTTCTTTCTCCCTTCTCTTTCTTCAGAACGGCAGCGACACCTACTTGACGTAGTTGTCGTAAGACTGACCACAGCGAACGATCCCGCCAAAACAAACGACTCCTTTTCAAAACAATGGCTGTGCAGTGTTTCTCGAGCGGCGTTCCATTCTTGCATTTACTGTCATTTTATTTCGAGTGAATAATGAATAATGGTCTGTGGTCCATATTCATTAATTTATCTATTTCGATATTTTCTTCGTTACACTTTGCGTGTTTTCGTTTCCTATACACAA